>NC_073361.2:25942500-26125000 GCF_027580225.2 Misgurnus anguillicaudatus | reverse complement strand
ATTATTTGTTTTTATATCTATTTAAATAGAACTGTTAATGATTAATTCCTAAACTACTAAAGAAAATAATAAAAAATGTATAATTTACTATTTCATGTCTCACAGGCTCACGTGATGTTGATGTCCCTGTCGATTATTGCCACAAGTATTGCATTTATAATCATATTTTCTTTTGCCCAGGATTGGGCTGGGGTAAGCAAAGATGCTTTATTATTTATTGTCTATATTTAATAGTATGCCACAATATAGTTAAATTATTTTATCAAAGAATAATTTGTATTTAAACACAAAAATCTACATAAATTACAAAAAATGTCTGATTTTTATTTAATAAACATTGCAAGACAGTGTAAGTCAGAAGTTTCACGTGCATGTAGTCATTATGTCTTGTGCGTTTTTTTTTGTAGGGAGCTCATCCTGTCCTGGGCTGTTTGGTGATGATTCTCTCTTTAATTCAGCCTATGGTGGCAGCTTTACGTTGTGATCCGCAACACGAACGGTAAGAAAACATTAAATTCTTATTAAATGAGAACGAAAAGTTCACGGGTTCACTGTGATATAATCCTCTGCAGGAGATTCATCTTCAACTGGGCTCATTCATTCAACGCTCTGGCTATCAAAGGTCTCGCAGGTACGACATCAACCCCGCTTAGTCCTGTTATCAGACACACCTTACATCCATAAAGAAAACAAAACACAAATCTGATGTATTTATCATTCACAGTGGGAGCGATCTTCACTGGTCTGGCACTTATTGGAGACACACAGGGGTGGATGCTGGGGGTTATGGGAGGTTTCGTGGCATGGGAGGCTCTGTTGTACATCCTTCAAGATTTGCACATGCGTGCCAGGAAAAAAGGTCAATTGCATTTAGCATTATTGTATAAAGAGAGCAATTTTAGGAATTAAAATAATTATTATGAATAAAGTTTATGTTCTTGGTGATGATTTTGTGCCTTATGTTATAGATTCTACCATTTGCTCTTTTGGTATGGTAAGTGGGTCTTTCATTTATAAATTTAGCAAAATACATATCACAGTAATTATTAAGAGTGTAATATTTCATGTACTTTAGCGATATATATTTTTATTTTGTGTAATGAACAGATGAACACTGAAGTGATCCTGCTTGTCCTGTATATATTGGGAAACCTGGCCTTCTTGATAGCACTTCTTGTTGGAATCGGCAGAGCTTAAGAAATCCCAACATGTCACAGAAAACCTTACTGGATTAAAGCTGTTTTTGTCTTTTTATTGTATTATTAACGTTATTATGAACACAAGTTATTTGTTTATTTTCGTCTAAGCCTAAAACATTTCCATTTCTATAGGCCAGTATAATATTAACCCTTTGCATGATGCTTATGTTTTTATTTTATCATTTGTCTGGGTTAATACCAATTAGTGATTTTCTGTCATCATTGTGCTTTTGGGGAAGGGAATGAAGTTTGTGTTGTTTTTAGGATGCCGTCTCTGCAATGACTGCACTGAACTGATAGATGCTCTTTGACATGACGTACAATAGTAAACATTAAGAGACTGTCAGTCTTCCACAAGAACAGTCAGGAAATAAGTTCCCCATTTTTTTTAAGTTAGCTAATTATTTTGGTTTAGAGAGTGAGGATTGTAATAAATTATTAATAGTAAATGCATCCAATATTTTTATACATTTTTATACAAAATTCACTTAAATAAAAACGTGTATGTATGTCTATGCTGCCAAAATTGTTGTCAAATGGAAAACACTTTTTTGTCAAAAGACTTGAAATCATTGCTATATTAAAGAGTTTTTATGTGATCAAATGTGACAAAACCTATCACTAGATGGCAGTATCATAAAATATTTTTTTTGCTGAGTTATTTTCAACCCATTGTTGGGTCAGCCTTTTTTTTAAATGAACCCAGAAAATGTTTAAATTTGACCCAACACCGAGTTAAAAATAACCCAGCCTTATTTTAGAGTGTATAACATTTTTACTGTATATTTTCAAACAGTGTATATAAGGAATAATCAAGAACTCTGAACCTGATGTTTATTCTTACATGCTATGAAAAAATAAACTAAATGTAAATGTGTTTACTTGCAGCGCTGCGTAATATAAAAAAATATTTAAATAAAAAATTGAACACGGAGTGTATTGCAATTTTTTTGCAGATCTTTAATTATATAGACTGCTATGTCCACAAGCTTTTATCACAGTAGTGGCCCCTAGCGGTGTCATTTAGCTACAAGAGTGCTACAGACCAACCTTCCCAATCCGAATGTATAGCCTACTTAACGTTTCAGGAGACACGTACAGTGGCGGATTTAACAAATTGGGGGCACAAGGCGAAGGAATGTATGGGGTCGCCATCCGATCTTTAAAAGAGAAAAAAAATTGTTTTACTCCAAAATGAAGATGGAGAGCAGAGAACACACAAAGTGTAGCACTACACAAACTAATAGTCACAATGGAACCCAATTGGAGAGTAAGGGGCCAGTCACACCAAAAGCGCTTTAAACGCTTGCAAACGCAAGGCGCGACACACTGCCTTTTTAAAAAAAAGAGCAGTGCGACGCGGCTTTTCATATTGCTAAGCACCCACCGAGTCAGCTGTCTTGTCAATCAAATATTGAAGGGTGAACACTCTTTTGCTGTTAACTGTCATATTAGCAGAAACTTTAAAAAGAGGACGCTTGCTCTGACCTTGTTTGAGGATGAGAGGTGCACAAACACACAGGAGAGAGTGAGTGAGTGGAGTCCGGTTCTTCAAAGCAACTGTAAACTTCCCTCACCACAACGTAAGGCCCGCATCTCCCCTGATTCGATTGGACAATGGAAGACGCGAATGACGTCAGGCGCTTTTCCGCTCTCAGCACTCCTTCAAAAACGCGTGCGCGGCAGGCGGCAAAAAAAACCGCAAGGCGCTCGGCGCGCATAAACAGCGCGCAAACGCGCCCTGCCCATAGAATATCATTCAAAAAAGGCGCCTGCAACTGCCATAAACGCTTTTGGTGTGACTGCAGCTAAATGGGGCAGAATTTTTTTTTAAATCTGATGCTGCACAAAAACTAACAATGCATCAAAATCAATGTTGTTACTAATCTTTCACATGCCCAAGACTGATAAAAGGTTAAAAAATCCAGTCCAGAATCACTTTTTATATTGAAAATAAGTAATTGTGTGTGTTTTCCACAAATCAGTTTTAAGTTAGTTTTTTTTTAATAATTGGCAATTAAATATTAAAAAACTGAGGTTGATTAACACATTTTGGCAAAAAAGTTTGAAATCAAATATTTATCAGATTTTTACAGCAGTTTAATTTAGTAAATTTGCCCACAGTATTGTTGAGTTTTTGAAACATTTTCAAAGCATTTTCTCAAAATATGTGTCAAAATAAGATGTCACCAAAAATCATTCCATTTGCTGAAACACAAAGTTGTGGCCAAATTAAGACTCAACAGCACCCCATAGTGGAGGAAAACATACCCAACATAAAGCCGAAAGTATACTAGGGACGTCCGCGTATGCGCGCCGTCCGCATGACGTCATTTTCGTCATCAGGAGGGTCCGCGGACGGGCAGCCCAAAATTTGAGACCGCGCGGACAGTGCGCGTACAGTCCGCGTACGACAGCGCATGCTCGTGAAAATATTTAGACAGGACACTCCACTATAAACAATTATACAAAGGAAATAGACAGCATTTGCACACACACTATCGTTTTTCTTCTTTAACTTTTACTTCTTCCAAGAACAGAAAGCTGTGGAGCATGTTTGTTTGATTCCTGACTTTGTTGTCTTGTTGTTTGTTCTAAACTGTGTTTGCAATGGTGGATCAGGTACTTTTCTTCACCTATCCTGATGTTTTAATGTACTGTAAATGTCTCCAAATCAGTGATGCCCTGACAGCCTGTTAGACTAATAATTTGAAAAAGAAATCATTTGTATTGCGTATAGTGTCGAACGCGGCCATCCGCGTGTAGCCGCGGGGACTATACTCGGAAAGCTGCGCGGACGCGTAAAAAAGTATACCCGGGCCTTTAGGGTTAATTCGTTTTTTCTGTTATTTACTTCAGCACAAAATCATTTTTTCAGTGAAGGGTTAGGGCTATTAGCAGACCTAGGCGATCGACTCACCAAAGCCCCATCATCGCTTATTTCTTTTATTTGAGCCGCTTGGGTAGATCGTTTCATTTTCGCATTTATATTTCTTTTAATTCGTCTCTGTTGTGTACTTTCCCAGTCCTCCTCTCACTCTGTATTTATCTTGCGCGCACCACGCACCGTTACGGACTAGTCCATTTCATTGTGAAAGAAGGGGTTGTATTTGTGTAGTGACATAACTGGACATTTTAAAGGTCACGTTCTTCCTGATACCATTTTTTAAACCCTAGTTAGTGTATAATGTTGCTATAATAGCATAAATAATACCTGTAAAATGATAAAGCTCAAAGTTCACTGCCAGGCAATATATTTTCTTCAATAGAATTCCTCTTTAAAAGCCTACAACGAACGGTCGGTTTCTATAGCCCTCTATTTCCTGCTTTAATGATGTCAGTAAAACAGTTCGTTGACTAAACTCCGCCCACAGGAATACGTCAGTCGCCAGCTTTGGCTCAAACGTAAGCTAAGCTGCTATCGAATCACAGCACACTAAACAAACTACACAATCAGAACTTGTTACGTATTTCTGAAGGAGGGACTTCACATAACAAGAAAGACATCAGCCTGTTTTGAGGACAGTGAAAACAGCGCTATACAGATAAGTAAATTGTGTGAAAAATACCGCGTTTTTTACACGTGAAACATGAACACGTGTTATATTGCCCACTATAAACACAATCAAAGCTTCAAAATCACAGACAGAACGGGACCTTTAACTACTACTTTAAAGTTTCAATGTATTTTTAAGAATATTTATACAATTTACCAAGCTTTTAAAGTGTTCATGATGATAAGGGTTTATATATTTATTTATTAGGTTGATGGGGGCCCCTCTACTATGACCGCTGGTAGGGGGCCCCATGCTTTATACCAGATATATGCATGCAAATCCTATTTAGTTGTTTAAGCAAAACCAATGACTTTAAAAGACAAGTTTATTCATTATTCATTCATTCTATGCGTAATTGTGCATCAGTGTCTGTAATGTGTGCTGTAGATGCCACACTTTTAGGAATCTTATCCAAGCTGTAGTGGCATTCATAAGGGCCAGGGTGGCACTGGCCCACTCAGATTGACAGCCGGCCCACCCAGTCAGAAGAGACACAAACTTTTTGTGGAAAAGCAGAAAAAAATCATGCATAAATAATAATAACCTCTCTAATAATAATCGCTCAAATACGCATCATTTAGAAATAACTATTTAGAGTTTTATAATTTGTTTCTAAACCTTGCAAATGTTTACATTCAAGCCATTTTAAACAATTTGAGCGCAATGAGATGTTAAGTGAGCTGTTTTCTGTGCGCACAGACGCACACACAGTACACAAATGGACACACACTAATCCGCGCAACCTCGGAGACGCGCATTTCAAAAAGCACATCTCTCCTTGCTTAACAGATAACATAAACGCAAATTTATCTCCAAATACCAGAAATGGCTAAAAAAACAGCCAGTTATGTCTTAAAGTAAACGCAAACAGTTCAAAAAGAAATCAGATGTGTGTCATGGATTTTAAGTGGCAATATATCCACAAAAAATCTGCTTATATTTTGTGTCATTATCAACAATGGATAAAAGGAAACTTCAATAGCTTTAAAAAGATTAATTAAAACCCATTATTTGGGTCATTTTAACCCAGCAATGTGCTCTGTCCAAAAGTTACCCAGCCCTGGGTTAAAAACAAACCAACATTTTTTAATGATGAAGACAGTGTCATTATTTGATTCCATTTATGTCCCTAAATTCTAGATCTTCATTTATTTGTAACTTTGTTCTTTTCTATTATTCGGTTATAATTTCTTGATTGGTCCTTATTTTATTTTGCGTATTTCCCTTTTTTGCTGATCTGAAAATTATTCGATCTATGATTTAAAAAACTTAATGTAATTCGTACTGTGTAAAATTATGTAATTTGAGAGTAGGCATTGGTCAACCCTATTTCACCAAGGTCCACTCAGTTGAAAATTCCTGACCTCGCCACTGGGCTAGTCGAACTGGTCAGTCGTATCTGACATTGTGAAACTGTGACCACAAACTTTATTAACAATTTGTATAATTCGCGCCGCTAGAGGGCTCCAGATCAAATCAATAACAATGACGTAGATTAATGATGCTCTGAAGCAGCGTGGACTGATGGGATTTGTTGTCTTTAACTCAAACGCTGATGCCCATCAATCAGACGGGAACAAGAAATCATGTTACACATGAGGTAAAGTAATCAAGTTTTATAAATGTTTGATGACATCGTTTTTTTTTTCATTATGTAAGGTTTCATGTAATGTTCAAAACGCAATTGTTAGTCATAGATGTTACAATATTAGTCCAATATGATGGTTTGTTAACCCAGCACAGAATTAAGTGGTCAGATAAAAAAACTTACCATAAAAAAGCGAGTGGCCCGACAGACGCTATTACTTTCACATTTGTCCACGACACTGTTAGTGTTACAGTCTATGGTTATCATGTGGTTTTTACGTCAGTACCTTTACGGTAACGTAGATATAACGTTATTTACAGGCGACTGCACTGCCCCGTGTCACTGTTTAGGGCAGCGATTTTCTCATAATTTACAAGTAATTGAAAACATTATAGATATTGTTAGTAATCAGCTGGACAAAATATATAACACCGGACTAGTGCTTTTTGGATATTTTACTGCAAATATCTTACAAATTGTACCTGAATGAAAGGCATCAGCTATGCGTTCACAAAAGTATGTTTCAGTGTGTTGACACAAACGACTTTATTTGAAAGTTTCAATACAAGTCGTTAGAAAAGAAATGCGTAGTGATGTCATTTCTTAATTACATCAGGAACCGAAGAATCGGCTTTTCATACCGGTTCAACCTCCAATGTTATTACTGGAGGGCACCTGTCCTGCATATTTTAGTTCTAGCACGTAGCACCACTCCAACACACCTGCCTCTAATTTTTAGGTAGCCCTGAACTTGATTAGCTGGTTCAGGTGTGCCTGATTGGGGTTGAAACTTAAAACTACAGGTCAGATGCCCTCAAGGAACGGGGTTGGAGACCCATGCTTTAAATAATCAAAAAATTATGCTTTAAGTTTCTGGTTTGTGCTTAAAACTTTAGCTGACCAATTATAAATACAGTTAATGTCCTCTAAAAAGATACAGCATGTACTTTTAAAATTTTAAATATCTTACAGACCCAGTTGTAGTTATAAAGATTATTATCATTAATAATGTTTGCGTATTATTATTATTATTATATGGAGATCATTATATAATAGGCTAATAAAATACTTTTTCCAAATTTAGATATGTAAACAAAATGAAATGATGTGAATGTCAGACTGAAAAATGTGAAGTGTCATTTTTTACTAATGGTTTTGCCTGCCGGATGAAGCCGCAGGTCACTATCGTCACCGCACAAAGCGTGAGGTGAATAGTCAGATATTATATAGATAACAGGTAGATAAAGAGATGTAGGGATAATGGAGCAAGGGGAAGTACACAGAGAGCACAACTTAAAAATGACCTCATAGCCATAATAACATTTGAAGTTTAATTTCAAATATGTAAAGCCAACATGAGTTATAATGGAGATTTAAAAAATTCCTCATTTATTCTTTACCAGTCAGATATACTGTTTGTAGAAAGATGGACATTGAGCGCTCTTTAGATTTTAGGCGTGGTCCATTGCTACGGTTCTGGATGCCCATGATCTGTGATGGTCAAAAAAAGATCCTGTTGATCTCATCTGCCTAGAATAGTCCAAAATAAATGGTTTTACAATCACAATCTTCTCCTGGAACTCTTAAACTGATAAAACTGAGGCATCAGACTTGTACCATGTTTTACTTTGGCCAAAATACATATAAAGTGTGCAACAAAGTGATTTTCAGGAGTGTTTGTTTGTTAGCAAACAGCCTGTTTGTGAAATTAAACAGCGTGACCGTCAAAGACATGAATGTGGATTTCAGAGTTGAATAAAACTGTTATAATCTTTATTCAAAATGCTACAAAACTGTATCTTTTTCTGTCTGGGGTACCTTTGGGGTGGTACCCTCAAAGGTACCTTTTTGTACCTTTATGCATATACATACAACAAATTGAAATGTTGTACATTTTGGGGTACAATATTATACCCTATTGTGCACCTTAAAGAGACATTCCACTTTTTTTGAAAATATGCTCATTTTCCAGCTCCCCTAGAGTTAAACATTTGATTCTTACCGTTTTGGAATCCTTTCAGCTGATCTCCGGGTCTGGCACTAGCGTTGCCACCCGTCCTGGTTTTCCCGGGATTGTTCTCTTTTTCGAGTCACAGTCCCGGAAAAAGTATATTCTTTCCCGGGACACGAATTGTCCCGGTTTTTTGTGAAAATGAACTTTTAAAGCAGAATTTCCTGGTTTCAAATTAAAGTGTTTCCTTCCACTGTTTCTGTGTTCATCCAATCCTGTGTCTGTAACCGGGTAAAATAGAACAGGTAACACAGTGGATTGGCCAGGCGTTTACTTTTATTTGATTGGAAGCTCAACTTATCGCCTAGCAACTACCTATGCTGTCGGTTGGTCGCGCTCGTCGCATCCACAGATTCCACACACACATCCTGGATGAAATAGTTTGCTAGTCAGCTTTTAAAACGATCAATGGGGTTGGTCAAAGCTGAACTTCAAGTTAGATTAAACTTTAAATGATCATGCTTGTCGTTTAAAGCATTCATTGAGGGATAGCCGAGACTTCTGCAGGCAGCAAAAAGGAATGAGAAATACACATAGAAAAAGAGGTGAGAAATGTCAGTTTTAGGTTGCCCAAATTTACTAAGTTAACAAAAACAAAAAGTTGTTTATAATCTATTATAATACATGTAATCATGTTTTAATTGCTAAAGAATATATCCCTATATTTGTACAAATTATTATATTTCATAATAGATTATATTATGCAGTATATGTTTACACAATGTTTATACAAAAATGTATTTAATGTATGTATTTAATGTAGAAAGGAGTCCAGAGTGAGTGCATCTACTTCAGGGAAAGCATCTACGTCAGGACAAATATAGGTTAGAGAGGGAATAGAGTCCTACAACTGTTAACATAGTATATTTGCAAATATTAGTTGATCCCCCCCTCCAAAAAACAAAACAAAAATAAGTGTCCCGGTTTTTCACAAATCAAAGGTGGCAACCCTATCTGGCACTAGCACTTTTAGCATAGCTTAGCACAATTCATTGAATCTGATTAGACCATTAGCATTGCACCTAAAAAAATAACCAAAGAGTTTAGATATTTTAAAACTTGACTCTTCTGTAGTTACATCGTGTACTACCGACAGAAAATTAAAAGTTTCGATTTTCTAGGCCAATATGGCTAGGAACTACATACTCTCAAACTGGCGTAATAATTCAGGCAGTGTGTAATATCACTACATGATGTAACTACAGAAGAGTCAAGTTTTAAATAGGAAAAATAATAAAACTCTTTGGTTATTTTTTAGCATGATGCTAATGGTCTAATCAGATTCAATTGATTGTACTAAGCTATGCTAAAAGTGCTAGCCCCAGACCCGGAGATCAGCTGAATGGATTTCAAAAAATCAAATGTTTAACTAGGGGTGCTGGAAAATGTGCATATTTTCAAAAAAAAGTGGAATGTCCCTTTAAGGAACAATTTTGTACCACACTGTAAAAAAAATCCGTAATTTTTTTTTAAATGTTGGCAGCTGGGGTGCCGGAAAAATACCGTAAAATAACTGGCACAATAAATTACAGAAATTTTCCGTAATACAAAAACACAGTTTTTTTTCTGTAATTTTACCTTAAATTTTAGGGGTACAAAACAGTTAACTGTACCTTTAAAGGTACACAACAGATCCTTTAGGTACAGTAATGTACCCCAAATGGTACAACATTATATTATGTTATGTATACCCGTAAGGGTACAAATCAGTAACTTAGGGCAGTGGTTCTCAAACTTTTTCTGCATGCGGCCCCCCTTATGTACGGTGCATTCCTTCGCGGCCCCCCAAAGAAAATTTATGACAAAAAACTGTTCTAAAATTTAACATTTCAATTAAACAAAACATATTAAGTTATAAAAAGTAGTGCTGTTGGTTAGTAGCCTTATTTTTTTAGGTTTAATTACACAGAATTCATGATAAATTAATGTATTTTATAAAATGTCAGAAAATTGGGGCCCCCTGGCACCATCTCGCAGCCCCACTGAGGGCCCCAGACCCGAGTTTGAGAACCATTGACTTAGGGCAGTGTTTTCCAATCCTGGTCCTCGGGCACCCCCTCCCAGAAAGTTTTAGATGTCTCCTTATTTAAAACACCTGATTCGACTCATCAGCCTCCTTCCAAAATGGTAAACATGTGTCCCTAACAAGCTGATGAGTTAAATCAGGTGTGTTAAATAAGGAGACATCTAAAACTTTCTGGGAGGGGGTGCCCGAGGACCAGGGTTGGGAAACACTAGCCGTTTCTCAATGTCAAGGATACTTCCTTGGCAGGACTAGTCCTTACAAGTCACTTCCTTCAGAGGCTAGGCGAGCCTCCTTTTAAGCATTGGGAGAACACGTTTAATGGAACAGGCTAGCAAGTGCACGTCATTGCGTGATTGAAAGGTGTGCTTTCGGTGCTGCACGCATAGGATTGTGGGTGATTTCAGCGCGTGAAGAGCGCGAAGGATACACATATGCATCCTTTCCTGTATATGGGATATTTCTTGACGAAGGACTCGGCTGAAATTTCGAGGATCCTCGACATTTGAACGGTCCTTTGACGGAAGTCGAAGACGTAGCATCCTCGAAATTCTGGCTTCCGAGGATCCTTCCTTGAGATTGAGAAACGGCTACTGACTTAGGGTACCAGCCCAGTGACAGAAAAGGTACAATTTGGAGCCTTTATGGTGGCAGAGTCCCAGGCTTTATGTGGAGGCTCATGCCTTGTTTATTGTGGCATGTGCCTCCGGTGTCTTGTCATTTGTCCCCGCCCCCTCGTTTTCCTGCTTATTAGTGATCATTGGTTTTCTCCCATCACCTGTTCCCGCTCGTTATCTTGTTTGGTTTTTTCTATTTAATATCATTGTATCCTTAGTTCTGTGCAGGTTCATTGTGTTCTGTTCTCGTGTTGCGTGTACGTTTCTAGTCTAGTTACCAAGTCAAGTTTTAGTGTTATTTGTCAGAGTTATATGTTTCATGTTGTGTACCCCCTTGTGGGTTTTGTTTTGTCTAAATAAAGTGTTTTCTGTTTTTCCCCCGACATTGTTTGCATCTGGGTTCATTCGTACTCTAATTCTCACACATATGTATGACTAGAACTGGTTTGACCCTTTCAAAAAGTACACCTTTGCACCTAAAGAGTTCATATTAGTCCCTCAAACACACATATCTGTTTACCTAAATGGTGCATATTAGGACCTTTTAAAAGGTCAGATTTTAATGGGGGTGGAATGCAGGCAGATGGGTTAAACTCCTCCGAGTTAATTAATACCCTAAGGTGTATGTCAGGGTTCCCCAAATCTTACCCTGGAGGGCCGGAGCACTACAGAGTTTGGGTTTGAGGCAGAGATAACTGCATTGTGAGCCAAACACATCGGAGTACACACGGATGTTTTACGAAGAAATTGTTGTTTTACATTTTTTTTATGTTGATATATGTTACGCTGTTTGTAAGATGTTGTTGTATATCCTTCTGTCCGCTTGTGTTGGAACTGTGCACATGTATCCTGGTGGACAAGTCAGCGGTGTTTGTTCAGATATGGTACCAAGTCACTCGTCTTCATCTGCTCAGACCAGCAGCTCTCCGTACACGATTACCGCCACGCCGACCAGCTTCAAGGGTGGCGATGAAATCACAGGTGCGTGTGAGCTTTACTGAAATTGTTTCGCACGCGTGTGTTTTTTAGCAGTGTCTAAAACTAGTCTAAAACTATGATTTTACTACAAAACATGGTTCGTAAGGTTATGTAGCCCATTTAGTAGGCTTTGGTTTAATAACTTGTATACAGTATTTATATTTCTCGTGTTTGTTAAAGATTTTAAACCAAATGCGTAGGTTTGAGTTTTTGAAATAGTTTTTCGTGACAGTTTTTTTAATTAAAAAACTTTATCATCTTATACATTTTTAATCAGAGTTCTGAGCAAAATGAGCACTTTCAATAGCTAAAATTATTTTAATAAATAGAGTGAACTAGCCTGAGAAAAATAGCCTACTTTTTCTGAATGTTCGCTGTCCTGTCCAACATACTTAAAACATTTTAAGAATTCAAACCTACACATTTGGATCAAAAACCTTTTAAAAACATGTGGCACATCAAAAGTTGTGCAGAGCTTTAATCTATGCAAAAAGTTTCATGATGACACTGTGTTTTTTTTTTTAGTAACACTAAGCGGATCAGTAAATTTTAAAGGCTTCATGTTACAAGCATATAAAGCGGGAATGAACACACCGATCGGCACCTTCACCGTGACAAACAATCAAGCACAAGGACTCACCTGCTTCGGAGTGGCTGTGAGTTTATGTACATAATTATAGCATGATTATGAAACAAAGAAAGTCAAAGTCAAAGAATGCATTAAAATTATTTATTTTGTTTTATGTTTATTCAGAATAGTGCAGTTTCTCAAACATCAAAAAGTGGAAAACCGTCAATTCAAGTTAAATGGAAGGCCCCTACATCTGGACAGCTCAGCAATGTAGAGTTCCGGTATACATTTGACTCTCATTTTATTCAATGATTTATTTAATTTCATACTTGATTTTATTTTTTAAATAAAACATGTTTTTGTTCCAGTGCCACGTTTGTTCAAGCTTTATCAACTTTTTGGGTGGGTGTGAAGAGCTCTGCTATAACATACACAAGCACATCGACACCTCTTACTGCAGCCCCAAACATAAGCATTTCTAAACCAACATCGACTCTTACTGCAGCCCCAAACATAAGCATTTCTAAACCAGCATCAACACCGGTAACTGCAGCCCCGACCGTAAGCATTTCTAAGCCAACACAAACAGGAAGTACATCAAATATATGTATCTGCTTTTTTTAGGCTGGTTATTTCTATATTCGTGTTTACTCGACTCATTCTGTATGTTTTAGGTATCTACATCGAATTCTGGGTGTGGGGTCAGCAAAGTCTGTTTCAGTCAGCCTGACAACTGCGACCCAATTACCAACACTGCCTGTTACTTCATGTCGGTTCAGTCGTCATCCAGCCAATCAGAAATGCAGGTGCAAATAGTCGGCCCAGGTAGCGGATACGTCGCGATTGGGTTCTCCGATGACCAAGAAATGGTATGTTTTCTATCAACTGCATGTTAGCCAGTGGCGTACACACACCTCCTCAGGGGCAGGGGCTGACGGACTAAAAAGAGCCCAGTCTCCTGAAGATGCGTATAAATAGCACGAAGTGTAAAACTCGTGCAATACATACACCAAATTCCACTTTGGCTTGCATATGATACGCCAGTCCTTCCCATTCACTTAAACGGTGCATCTTTTTTTGTCGTTTTATTTATTGGTTTCTCAATTTTTTTGCTATTTTTTACCATTTTCGCTTTGGTTTAGGGTTAGAACAACTTTTTGTTATAAAAATGGCATCCTAACCCAGACCCCAACTCTAACCCCGACTCCAAGCGACCATGGCTTAAATATGGACAAAACATGGAGAAACTTGTATATTAAAGGAACAGTATGTAGGATTGTGGCCAAAACTGGTATTGCAATCACAAAACTTGTGGCTAAAACTGGTACTGCAATCACACAACGTGTGGCCAATACACAAAATGACAACATAAAAATCAGTTGAGGGCTGCAACTCCACTTTTTAAATGACAATATCCTGGTCAGACAACTGTTGTCAGTGATATAAGTATTTGAAATGAAAATGATTTCTTAATGTCTACTGACATATCACGGCCATTTTATGATTAATTGATATAAATTTCTTACATACTGTTCCTTTAAATAACCTCATTAAGCAAATCTAAAATCTAACCCTAAACCCAAGCGAAAATGGTTTAAAAAACAGAAAAAAATGGAGAAACCAATAAATAAAACGACAAAAAAAGATGCACCGTTTAAGTGAATGGGAAGGACTGGCGTATCATATGCAAGCCAAAGTGGAATTTGGCGTATGTATTGCACGAGTTTTACACTTCATGCTATTTATACGCATCTTCAGGAGACTGGGTAGACTAAAAAGGGTATAATAAAGAATTATTACGTTAAATTAATTAAAACAGTGAGTATTAAGTTAATTTTGAGGACTTCATGTTCATGTTGTAAACTTTATTATATGTTATATGTATAAAAGTGTTAGCAATCGTTAAATTAACTGATCTATTTTGGTGCTTTAAATTATTATTACTTTGATTTAAATGTCTCACTTCACCTTCTGTTACAAAAAGAAAGATTTCAATAAGCTTAACCATTTGAAATTATTCCTAAAACCTATTTTTCATAGCTAAAACATACCACTATGTTAGCTTAGCGCACCATCAAAACACGACAAATAGTGGGATTAAAACCGTGTCGATTGTTTTAAATAACCACATGTGAGCTCATGTGGCTTTGGATCGCAAAATAAAACAGAAAATAACACTGCTGCACAGTGCTAAAGGCTATGTCGATAAGCATTGCATTATAGCCTAATAAATATACTGTATTGTTATGAAAATACCCAACATGACTGGAAGACCAACACAGATACACCATATATAATCCCAATCGAGTTTATTGTCTTCTAGTTTTATCCGTCAAAACATCTTTATTTGAATGTTTTTAGCAACAGGGTGGCTATGCCCTTTATAAGGGTGTACATAGTAAAATGGACCCAAGCGGTTCTTCATGTGTCTTGTAATGAACAGGCTATTGTAAATGTAGTAACCAGTGGCTCATATTGCTGCGTTTGGAAGAAAAATTGAATAAATATTACTCATTTATTTAGAAATTTAAAGTAAACATATAACATCACAATATTTTTCCAAACACGCACGCCTTTGAACCAAAAGCCCTAAGGGTATTGTTTTGTGAAGTGCTTTCATGATGACCATGCATGAGATTTTTCTCATTGACAGCGCTGAGGCACATATATTTCATTTTACAGTTATGGACTTCAATTTTCTTTTTCGTTACTTGTAACAAAAATTAGGACATTACTGTCACTATAACTTTGCTAAATAAAACAAAGGTCAAATACAAACGCTTGAGCCTTATCCTGTGTTCACACCAGCCGTTCAAGCAGCAAACTAGACACGATTTTGACGCCTCAAACGCGGCTGGTGTGAACCCACGGTTATCCTGCGTTCCCACCAGCCGCAGTAGTGGCGTCAAGCGCGAGTGATTTCAATCTTAAGTCAATGATAAGACGCGTTGACGTGCGTCTGGAGGTCTCGCGGCGCAAATGAGGCGTTTAGTGCGGTAGACGCGATTCCATCTCATTCGCGCGTCTAGTTCGGGCGCATGGCGCGTATTGAGCATTGCCACTGCAAATGCGTGGGTTGAAAATTTTTAACTTTGGTGGAAAAACACGCCGCGTTAACCAATCAGGAGCTTGCTCTAATAATGACGTGATTACAGGAAGCAAACGCAGAAGCCCCTCCCATGATGCGAATTTCACGTGCGAATGAAGCTAGTAAACTCAAACTGTTCAAGTGCGGTACACATGAATTTGACGCCTCAAACGCGGCTGGTGTAAACCTACGGTGAGACCTTTCTCTTTTATATTAAATAAGTAAACAACAAGAATCAGGCTGCACTAGCGATGCTTCCCATGATCTTTGATCCGTAAGAGGTTTTAAAGGGGCAGTGTGTAAATTTTAGCGGCATCTAGTGGTGAGGTTGCGAATTGCAACCAACGGCATAGTCCACTGCTCACCCCTTGCTTTTGAAACACATAGAGAAGCTACGGTAGCGGTCACCGGACAAACATGTCATCGTCGGAGACAACTTAGTAAAAAAAATAGTTGCTTCTGTAGAAAAATAGTGGAACAAAATGGCGACCTCCATAAGGGGACCCTCTTTGTATGTAGATAAAAAGGTCTCGTTCTAAGGTAATAAACACATAAGAGTTCATTATGAAAGGTCTTTGTACACCCTTGATAATATAGTTTTGTATATTATTTTGCATTTCTGTCAAGAGATCCTTTTAAAAATTACACACTGTACCTTTAATTACATTTTAACATGAACCTAGTACTACACTTAAGCAACATTTATTGATTAATATTAATTTCGAACAAAGCATTACCATGAAATCAAAGATAAAAAAAAATTCAGAATGCAGCTGAAATCGAGTTTTACTAATTAGTTATGCATAATTTGCATGCTGTAGCAACCTTTACAGTAGCAGCATGTAGGATAAATGTATTTCCGTATTAGCTTGTGGCGCTCGCGTAGCTAATTTGAAGACTCGCGGCTAACTGCTGCTTAGTGCTGCAAAGGAAACTCCACCTATTGCTCTTCTTCCGCCAAATGATAAAAATATTTATATAATTTTTTTGTATTATTATTGTTAGTGGCAGTTGTATATAGACGTAATAATCATTATTGTTTACTATTACTGGAGAGGGGCACATTCCATTTTGAGACAAAAGGGGCAGGGGCTTGAGCCCCTATGTCTAGCTATGTGTCTATACACTGTGTAAGGAATAATTGACGATGGCCATTAAATTATTTAAAATTATACCACGGGTCTGTCGAATGCTGCATTCTGATTGGCTGAGAAATGTTCTATGGGTGTTGATTATTTTTCTGTAAAGCGCACACCTAACTTTTCAAAAGTCTTAAAAATAGGCACCAGAGCAATGTTTGTGGTAACCGTGGTATAAGAGGAATAATTGACTCCGGTCCTTTGAATTATTTGAAAATAATGCACACCTGCGGTGTAACCACAGTGGCATTACCACCTTGGTGTGCATTATTTTCTTATAATTCAATGGCCCGCCGTCAATTATTCCTTACATAATGTACACACAAGGTGCTAATGCGGCACGATGCAAAGCAAGTGTGCATCATTTTCAAATAATTCAGAGGACTGGAGTCAATTATTCTTTTAAACTTATTATTAAAAATAAGGCTACTAACCAACAGCACTACTTTGTATAATTTAATATGTTTTGCTTAATTAAAATGTTAAATTTTAGAACAGTTTTTTGTCATACATTTTCTTTGGGGGGCCGCAAAAGAATGCACTGTAAGGGGGGCCGCATCAAGTTTCCTCAACAAACATTCAGCGAAACTATTATGTCGTTCTTATTGCTTGGTCTTTTTTCTCGAGTCATAATACATTCATATAGTTTTACAAAGTGTTTTGTTTCAACTTCAAGGGCAATGATGACATCTATATATGTGGTAAAGACAAGGATGGCGTTCCCCAAGTGCAACGTGCATTTTCCACCGGAAGAAGTGCTCCCAATATTGTCTCACTGGTACTTTAATACTCTTGTGCTCCATTCAAAACTTTTGTTGGATTGTATATCATCATTCATTCACATATATTGTGTTTGATTTATAGGGGAATGTCACTGATATCAAGACAGCGATTACAAATGGAGTGTTGAATTGCTCTTTTACGTCTCGTAACGCCATCAGCACGGCAAGTAGAGCAGCGTCTGGCAGCCAGTACTACCTTATGATCGCGTCTGGACCCAGCAGTCAAGGTTTGTGCTTTTGTAAGAGCCATAAGTGTGTCATGTTCGGTTTTGTAGACACTTAATGCTTCCATTGTGTTTTAATGTAGGTATCACTGCATAATATATACCAGACCACCCAGCCAACAATAGCCGTCATTTGATTGTCTAGGTTTACTATACACTCTATATAATCTGGCTACGAGTAACCATCTTCTAGCCAAAATAAACTTGAATAAGTTTACATGACGTTTTTGTCAATGTATGATATTCCATCATTTTAGCAAAGTCATCAATGATTACAAGGATGATTTTTTGGCTATGTTAAGACATATATTCAATTTTCACCGACAGCATAGACGGCTGTTAGACATCTTTTAAATGCAAAATTGCTTGCTGATTATTTGAATAGCTTTTTCCCCTGTGGCACTGTCAAAGCATTGGCCTACGATTACATGCATGCGTTAGGCAGACATGTTTATCCAAAGCGACCTACAGTGCATTGCAAGCTATACATTTTATCAATGTGTGTACTCCCTGGGAATCAAACCCTTGACCTTTCACACTGCTAACACTATGCTTTACCAACTGAGCTACATGATAATTTATTTAAATTAATGTGAGATACAGTATTGTTCAAAATAATAGCAGTACAATGTGAGTG
Source organism: Misgurnus anguillicaudatus (assembly GCF_027580225.2). Taxonomy (NCBI): domain Eukaryota; kingdom Metazoa; phylum Chordata; class Actinopteri; order Cypriniformes; family Cobitidae; genus Misgurnus; species Misgurnus anguillicaudatus. Next base: position 26,106,586 of record NC_073361.2, on the reverse strand, counting down.
ACTAACCAGAATAATCAAGGTTTTTAGTATATTTTTTTATTGCTACGTGGCAAACAAGTTACCAGTAGGTTCAGTAGATTCTCAGAAAACAAATGAGACCCAGCATTCATGATATGCACGCTCTTAAGGCTGTGCAATTGGGCAATTAGTTGAAAGGGGTGTGTTCAAAAAAATAGCAGTGTGGCATTCAATCACTGAGGTCATCAATTTTGTGAAGAAACAGGTGTGAATCAGGTGGCCCCTATTTAAGGATGAAGCCAACACTTGTTGAACATGCATTTGAAAGCTGAGGAAAATGGGTCGTTCAAGACATTGTTCAGAAGAACAGCGTACTTTGATTAAAAAGTTGATTGGAGAGGGGAAAACCTATAAAGAGGTGCAAAAAATGATAGGCTGTTCAGCTAAAATGATCTCCAATGGAGAGCAAAACCAGAGAGACGTGGAAAAAAACAGAAGACAACCATCAAAATGGATAGAAGAATAACCAGAATGGCAAAGGCTCAGCCAATGATCACCTCCAGGATGATCAAAGACAGTCTGGAGTTACCTGTAAGTACTGTGACAGTTAGAAGACGTCTGTGTGAAGCTAATCTATTTTCAAGAATCCCCCGCAAAGTCCCTCTGTTAAAAAAAAGGCATGTGCAGAAGAGGTTACAATTTGCCAAAGAACACATCAACTGGCCTAAAGAGAAATGGAGGAACATTTTGTGGACTAATGAGAGTAAAATTGTTCTTTTTGGGTCCAAGGGCCACAGGCAGTTTGTGAGACGACCCCCAAACTCTGAATTCAAGCCACAGTACACAGTGAAGACAGTGAAGCATGGAGGTGCAAGCATCATGATATGGGCATGTTTCTCCTACTATGGTGTGGGCCTATTTATCGCATACCAGGGATCATGGATCAGTTTGCATATGTTAAAATACTTGAAGAGGTCATGTTGCCCTATGCTGAAGAGGACATGCCCTTGAAATGGTTGTTTCAACAAGACAATGACCCAAAACACACTAGTAAACGGGCAAAGTCTTGGTTCCAAACCAACAAAATTAATGTTATGGAGTGGCCAGCCCAATCTCCAGACCTTAATCCAATTGAGAACTTGTGGGGTGATATCAAAAATGCTGTTTCTAATGCAAAACCAAGAAATGTGAATGAATTGTGGAATGTTGTTAAAGAATCATGGAGTGGAATAACAGCTGAGAGGTGCCACAAGTTGGTTGACTTCATGCCACACAGATGTCAAGCAGTTTTAAAAAACTGTGGTCATACAACTAAATATTAGTTTAGTGATTCACAGGATTGCTAAATCCCAGAAAAAAAAAAGTTTGTACAAAATTGTTTTGAGTTTGTACAGTCAAAGGTAGACACTGCTATTTTTTTGGACACACCCCTTTCAACTAATTGCCCAATTGCACAGCCTTAAGACCTTGATTATTCTGGTTCGTCACATTGTACTGCTATTATTTTGAACAATACTGTACATGTTTGTCCAACCAATGACAGACCATGAGATCATGATTAAAATATTTTTATTCTGGGTAAATTATTCCTTTAAAGAGCACCTATATTGTCTGAATCACGTTTTTACATTTCCTTTGGAGTGTAAGTGTGTATTAGTTCATGTTAACGATATGCAAAAGGTACAAACCCCAAAGTAAATGATGACGCGAGTTATCGTTTCCAACGTAAATCTATTTTCTTGGACTACAACAAACACATGGATTGTTTGTACAGATTAGTAAAGATTAGCTGGCCAATCAGGGACACGGAGCTTTTCAAATCCATGCGGTTCAGGAAGAGAGTGAAATCTGGAGCTACAAAAATGTACAGTATGTGAAAAATAATGTCTTTTTTAATCATAAACCACGTGGACACATTGTATCATATTAAATACACAAAATAACATTTTTTTTAGCAATGAAATAGGTGCTCTTTAACCGAGGACTTTCTCACATCTAGGTAGCATCCAGGAACACACAAAGACATTCGTCACCCAAGCCAAAGCTGATTTAGTAAATACGACAGTGATCGGCAGTGAAGCATTTCCAGCTATTGTTAAAGCCCACGGTGAGTATATCATGACATAATGACTTTGTTTAACATCATCACTGTTGTGGTCCTGATGTTGCTGTTTTTGTCCAGGTGCCCTGATGCTGATCGCGTGGATGACCACAGGCAGTGTGGGTATGCTCATAGCACGCTATTTAAAGGCAGTCGGCAAAGGGAGTTGCTGTTGTGGTAAAGATTTCTGGTTTTTGGTGAGTTTTGTACATTATTATCGATGTAAAAAAGTAATACATTTATTTATACATTTATTAAGGGAGGAGTAATAAAACATTCAGCTGAACTTCAGCCTCTAGCTTTGGTGAATAACCCCTGCAGTGCCACAGGCCCCCTAGAGGTCACAGAAAACCTACATTGAAGGACAATGTCCTGCCGATGAGACGTGCAAACCAAACAAATCAGCTCATTATTAACGTCAGTTTACACAACCGTGTGTAAACAAACAGCCCAGGTTATGTTGATCTAGTGTAAGGGTGGTCATATTTCTTTGCTTTTCTGTAATATGAATGTTTGCAATTAAGATAAGCAAGATAAGATAAGAATAATAATATAAGATAAGAATAAAACACTCAATAACACCTTGTTTCATTATGCAGCACTTAACAGATCATTGGTCAATGTACGACCAGATAGTTAGAAATCTTATAAAACTTTGAATTATTTGTTTTTATATCTATTTACATTGTATGTGGACTTAAGTATTATAAAGAGCTGTTAATGATTTGTTTACTAAAATACCAAAGAAAACGATAATAATGTATGATTTACATTTCATGTCTCACAGGCTCACGTGATGTTGATGTCCCTGTCGATTATTGCCACAAGTATTGCATTTATAATCATATTTTCTTTTGCCCAGGATTGGGCTGGGGTAAGCAAAGATGCTTTATTATTTATTGTATATATTTAATATTATGCCACATTATAGTTGCATATATTATCAAATAATTCATATTTACATAATAATTTGATAAATATTCCAAGACAGTGTTAGTCAGAAGTTTCACATGCATGTAGTAATTTATGTTTTGTTTTTGTTTGTAGGGAGCTCATCCGGTCCTGGGCTGTTTGGTGATGATTCTCTCTTTAATTCAGCCTATAGTGGCAGCTTTACGCTGTGATCCCCAACACGAACGGTAAGAAAACATTAAATTCTTATTAAATAAGAAAGAAAAGTTCACGGGTTCACTGTGATATAATCCTCTGCAGGAGATTCATCTTCAACTGGGCTCATTCGTTCATCGCTCTGGCTATCAAAGGTCTCGCAGGTACGACGTCAACCGCCCTTAGTCCTGTTATTAGATGTACCCTAAAATAAAACACAAATCTGATGTATTTATCATTCACAGTGGCAGCGATCTTCACTGGTCTGGCACTTATTGGAGACACACAGGGGTGGATGCTGGGGGTTATGGGAGGTTTCGTGGCATGGGAGGCTCTGTTGTACATCTTTCAAGATTTGCACATGCGTGCCACTAAAAAAGGTAAATTGCATTTAGCATTATTGTATAAAGAGACCAATTTTAGGAATTAAAATAATAATTATTTATGAATAAAGTTTATGATCTTGCTGATGATGTTGTCTATATTGTTGTAGATTCTACCATTTGCTGTTTTTGTATGGTAAGTGGGAATTTCATTTATAAATTCAGCAAAATACATATAACAGTAATTATTAAGAGTGTAATATTTCATGTACTTAAGAGATAAATATTTTTAGTTTGTGTAATGAACAGATCAACATTGGAGTGCTCCTGCTTGTCCTGTATATATTGGGAAACCTGGCCTTCTTGATAGCACTTCTTGTTGGAATCGGCAGAGCTTAAGAAAGCCCAACATGCCACAGATAACCTCGCTGGATTAAAACAATGTTTTTGACTTTGGTAACACTTTGCTTGAAGGAGTGTGCGTGGGACTGACATGACACCTTCATAATCATGGCATGACACATTTCATGAACATAAAGAAGATTTTTTTATTAACTGACAGTCATTGACTGTCATTTGTTCAGTTGTGTCATTTTTGGTGCAGGGATGACGTTGTTTGAGATGTCTTTGTTATGACAACTTGACATAAATCCAAACCAAATAAACCAATACCAAATAATCATAACTTGTCATAAATCTGTCATAAACATGACATAGCAGAATAATTATCAAACGTAAAAAACTACCTAGCTTTATGGGTTAACATTACATTAAACTGTCATTTAAATTCTTAATTTCTGACACAGATGAAAAAACTAACAAAATATTTCATTTAATTAACCGTTTTTGCAGCGATATGGACCCAACTGTGCATGGCTTAACCCATTATTGTAGTGTTTTCATTTCATTTTAGGTGAATCGTTCTCCAAATGCAATACAATATTATTTTATCAATTTTTATTATTATTATTATTATTATTGGATGATTTATTTCTCTAACACCTGGAAGAAAACTTAAAAAAATTATGAATATTCATGACGCTGTTATAAAACTATATGACAGAGTATTAACACTTAATGACATTTTAATGACCAATTCCATTACTGTATTACTGTAAAAAGTGGTCAGTTGTCATAACACAGACATTTCTAGCAATGTCATCTTTGGATGGAAGATGACATAATTGAACAAATGAGACTTAATGACTGTAAATGCGCATAGAAGGTCTCCTTCGTGTTCGTGACACGTGTCATGTCGTGGTTGTGGGGGTGTCATGTCGGTCTTGTGAGCACCCATTCAAGTAAAGTGTTACCTTGACTTTTTTGTATTATTATGAACACAAGCTATTGTCTAAGCCTAAAACGTTGATTTCTATAGACCAGTTAAATATTGAACCCTATATCACGAAATTGCGTGACTATTTCACGCATGGACCAGCGTGAAAATGCCACACTTTGCCGCGTTTGAGCGTGAGCATGTCACGCTTTCTGTTTGTGTCACTGTCACGTATTGGTTACTCAACTTTTTTGTCCTATTTTCAAACCATTGTCGCTTCGTTTTAGGGTTAGATTTGGTGCTTGTGTTATATGTCACTTTAAGTATTTGTTACTTTAAGTATTGGTTTATAAAAAAAAGATACAAGACTTATTCTTTTATATTTTCTAAACTTTAACCAGATGTCACCTGACGTTGGGGCTAGAGTTTGTTTAGGTAAGGATGTCATTTTATGTAAATCTAACCCTAAACCGAAGCGACAATGGTAAGAAATTAGGACAAAAAAGTTGAGTAAACAATACGTTTTTTGGACTCAACATCCAATAGGAAAATTCAACTGCAGTAGCCACCGTTCAACCTGAAGAGGGCAGCACTCAGACGTTTTTACACCATATATTATATTATTGAAACACTTTATATCCAAATGTCAAAAAACTTACTAAAATCAATGAACAGCACTAATAAAGCATCATTCTTACAGATCATTAACTAAAAAAAGTTGGTTAAGGGTTTAGTTACTCTTTAAGAGATTGTTAGTCTTCCACAGGAACAGTCAGGAAATAGCCATTTTTTTGGTTTATAGAGCGAGGATTGTAATAACATATTAATAGTAATTGCATCCAATATTTTTATACATTTTTATGCAAAAGTCTACTTAAACAAAAAAGTGTACATTTATGTCTATGCTGCCAATATTGTTGTCAAAAGACTTGCATCAGAAGTCATTGCTATATTAAAGAGTCTTAATGTGATGAAATGTGACAAAACCTATCACTAGATGGCAGTATCATAAAATATATTTTTGCTGGGTTATTTTCAACCCAGTGTTGGGTCAACCTTTTTTTAAATTAACCCAGAAAATGTTTACATTTGACCCATCAATGGGTTAAATCAACCCAGCATATTTTCAATTCCAACCCAATTGGTTGGGTTTGTCCATTTTTACCCAACGGTGAGTTAAAAATAACCCAGCATTTTTTTAGAGTGTATAACATTTTTACTGTATTTTTTCAAACTGTGTTTATGAGGAATAATCAAGAACTCTTAAACTGATGATTATTCCTACTGTACATGCTATGAACAAATAAACAAAAAATGTGTTTACTTGCTGCGTTAATAATTATGGAAAGTGCTGAAACATATGGATAATGTTTTTTAATCCTCCAGATGTCCTTTATTGTGTTTCATATACATAAAGTGCTGTCCATGTATTTATAGAACAGACTTAATACAGTGGTGCTCAAACTGGGGGGTGGAGATGGTGCCAGGGGCCCCAGTTTTATGACATTTTATAAAATACATTCATTTATCATAAATTCTGTGTAATTACACTGTAAAAAAAATCCGTAGAAATTACATTGTTATTGCAGCTGGGTTGCTGGTAACTTACTGTAGATTTAAATGTATGTTATTTACTGACAAGAGTTTGTTTAAAGTTAAATACATTTTAAATATTAACAAGTCTTTATCTTTACAGAATAAAACTATACAATAACAGCCTCATGCAAAGCATTCTGGGAACCAGAAATCATCATCAACCTTTTTCTGTTTTTTGCTTCAGATTTTGTTTCCCAGAATGTTTTGCTTGATGCTGCTTTTTTAGTTTTACCCTGTAAACACAAAGACTTGTAAATGTTAATGTTCATTTAACTTTGAACAAAATGTTGCCAGTTATTAAAATAAATTTAAATCTACGGTAAGTTACCGGCAACCCAGCTGCAATTTCTACGGATTTTTTCATTGTAAAAAATTTGCTGTAATTTTGCAGCTGGTTGCCAGTAACTTACTGTAGAAGATAAAGTCTAAAAATGTTTCACGTTCATTTAACTTTGAACAAAATTTTGCCAGTAAATAACATAAATGTAAAATCTACGGTAAGTTACTGGCAGCAAGTTGCCAGTAATACCCATTAATACTGTAATTTCTACAGAAATTTTTTACAGTGTAAACCTCAGAAATATACCAAACAACAACAATATGTTATATTGTAGTATAATTTTTATTGTAGTATCATTAAAATAATTTAAGTTTTGTTTAAATAAAGTTTTAAATTTTAGAATGTTTTATGTCATAAAGGGATGCAAGGGGGGCCGCATGGGGAAAAAGTTTGAGAACCACTGACCTATTAAAAATACGTAATTGCATAAATGTATTTTAAATGACAAATTTAACAAGAAATTGATGGAGGATGGGATTTTGGCATGTAAAAGTTTTACGAAAACAAGCTTTTCTTTAAATGAATGTGCAATAATTAATCATTCACTATAGGAAGAGGACCACACATAAAGTAAATCAGTTTGAGTTCACATAAAAAATTAAACATGAAATTTAGAGGAATAGATCTGTATTGTAAACCGTTAATGTAAGAACACAACATCAGCTTCAGTAAAACAAACTGACTGCTGTGCTGCTCTGGTTTTGATTTAGTTGCCTGTGTGAAGTCAGCTTGGCTTTCATCTTTACAGTCTTGTGCTGTGTGCTTCTGCTGTTTCAGCAAAGGTCTCCTGATGTTTGCTGGTAAACCTGGAGGAGATCAGTCGTGGCACAGCAGAACTCAAACAGGCGGAAATACAGATACTGCTATAAGTAACAATAACCTTTTAATACTTACTATTCTGAAGTTTAAAAAAACTTTTAAAAAGAAGTAATGCAACTCAATGCATCTTGATACATTGGAGTCAAAAACAACTATAGTAGTATACATAGAAAACTAGCCACCGTAATGTTCCATCCATCATGTTGTGTTCCTCCTCATCATTATCATACTTGATGTTCCTGTAGATAGGAACACAAGGGTCATAGATTCAATCCACACATAGGCCTACTGATAAAATGTATAGGTTAAATACATTGTAAATTGCTTTGGATAAAAGCATCAATTTTCGTTGCAAAACAAAGCCTGTAAATGCTACATCATTCGGAGAACTGATTTTTTATCTATTTTTGAATCTGATTTACTGTTAACTTTCAACGCTTTGCCAAAACATGAGGTCCAAATGAGCTCATAAATTGCAATCTGACTCTTGAAATTTTATTATATTACACTGTTCTGTACTTAGACAGCCTGAACAGAGACTTTATATGGTGCATTTTTTCCAGATCTTGCTAGATGTGTCCTTTGTGCATATTCATGAAAAGCAGTAGCGGGAACATTGGAACAGCTGTGGATTTAGGGGAACAGGCCTGGCCGGAGACAAAGTGCATATTTAAAACATTTAAAACATCACACACCAGTAAAATTAACAGCCCTTGCAATTATAGAAAAAGCTCGACCCCAGTCTTAAAAAATAAAGGTGTTAAAAAGTTTCTTCACACCACTGCAATAGAAGAACCATTTTTGGATTTCCAAAAAACATGTCAAGGTTGTTAAAGGAACCATTTACTCTTACTGGTGAACATTTATATACAAATAACCTTTCAAAGGTGTTAAAGGTTCTTTATGGTTGTTTATTTTTAGAGATGTCAGTAAAACAATAACAAAAAAAAACTCAGTAGTTGTCATTTACATGTCTGCATGTGTAGCAGTGGCGGCCCGTGACTGCTCATCCGAGAGGCGCAAATTCAAAATATGTGTCCGGAGTGTCATGTGTTTTGCTTGTGTTTTCAAAATATGTGTTTGTTGCGTCATGTTCATCACATGTTTTGTCTAAATGAGTGCCTGCTGCACACGTGTCAAGAGACGCTCACGTTCACAAAATACACACAAGACACTCCCTTAAAGGTGCAGTGTGTAAATTTTAACAGCATCTAGTGGTGAGGTTGTGAATTGCAACCAATGGCTCAGTTCACTGCTCACCCCTCGCTTTTAAAACACATAGAGAAGCTACTGTATCCACCACCGGACAAACATGTCATCATGGGAGACAACTTTGTAAAATAAAATTCTCCGTTAAGGGCTTCTGTAGAAACATGGCCGCCCAAAATGGCGACTTCCATGTAAGGGGACCCTCGGTGTAAGGTAATAAACACATAACGGTTCATTATGAAAGGTCTTTATACACCCCTGATAATATAGTTTTATATATTATTTTGCATTTCTGTCAAAAGATCCTGCTAAAAATTACACACTGCACCTATATATACTCACAGGTAAGTAAACAAACGAACAAGCACAGAGCAACAAACACAAGGACCTTAAATAGGGGAGAAATGATGAGGGCAACAGGTGACAGGAGTTAAACAATAGACGAGGGAGCGGGGTAAAAGTGACAAGACACAGGGAACACGTGGTCTAGTAAAACCAATAGATTTACTGGTTCTTGCCATGAATATAGCCATAGATGCTGGAATGATGAAAAGAATTTTTTTTTTGCTTTTTGTAATACTTCTTTACTCTGAATCCTATTGGTTGGAGGCTAGCTCAAATACTGAATAAGTACAGTATGATGCCAGAGTGTCTTTCTGTGGTTTCTGTGAGAGAATTACATCTGATGTAATGTCTGTAGTACTGGGTGTGTTTAACCATAACTGTTGATATATGACGACTTGAGCAGTAAAACTTTCTTCATGTGAGAAGTCTTTCTCTTGTTTCATGCAAACCAAACAAACCCTTGTGAGAAATATAGCATTGATGCAACTTAATGCCTCAAAAACAGGCTTCATTTTACTCTGGCTCTAAGATATGACTTTGTATGTTATATGAAAACACATTTATTTTGATGGACAGCTTTTTATTTCCGTAAATCTTTCTACCCTGTAAATCATTACACTGGCAACCTTGTGCCAAATTAGATGAATGTTGAAACTTCCTCTTGCTCAAAATACGTTTCTGTTCCTTTAGATATTATCTCTCTATATTCTCCCGCTGAGCAGAAGTTAAAACCCTAAAACTCACAGCATAATCGAAACTACAGCGCACTTCAAAAATAATAAAGCAAGGAAGCTTGACGAAACAAATTAAGTCATAAACTTTAAGATGAATCTCTCATCAGCTATACCAGTTTTTTTTTTTACTTTTTGTGTGTGTGGACCACTACTTGTAATCAAGAATTTTCACGGACCACCTCATAATACTCATAATAAAATATGTCTACACAAAGTCCTCAATTTATCTGCACCTTTAAATAGGCTTACTAGCACTAAAACTATAACTGGTCATCATCACATCAGTACAACAGATTCTTAAAGCATATTCTTAAAAAAATATATTTTTCTTAAAAATATATGTTATTTTATATTTTATTTTGCCTTTACACGGACCACCTGCAGTACCCTCACGGGCCACTAGTGGTCCGCGGACCACAGTTTGGGAATGGCCGAGCTATACCATCAAAGCAGACAAAGATATTAACATTTTATTTGTTTTAAAATTAGACCGATGCACAGTATTAATGTAATGCTCACACAAAACCAGAAAATTGTTCCTAAACATATTATTATGTATTGCTAAAACACGTTACAAAGATTGTGAACTATGTAGTACAAAAATGTGGAGTTACACACCGTTAAACAGTTCAGTTCTTTAGGCGGGGCTAAAACCAAGACCATGGCCCCACCCCTAAAACACTTGTGAGCATCCTTTTAATTTATAGCGGTATTTGAAAGTTGAGCGAGTGGGTGTGGTTTCAACACAGACAACAGACCAGTCCAGTCACACAAAATTACGTACCTATAGACGGTTTCATCGGACGCACGTGATACACGTCTGGATCCGAACCTTACTTCCGGTTTCGTTTTTTTTAATGGTCTGACTAGTTGCTAAACTGATCTCTTGAACAAATGCCTTGTCAAAAATAACAAATGTTTTGGTTTCCTAGGTAATCTATGTGTTGTTGTTTTGCTTGTTATATATACTTTGTTGTTATTTATTATTAGCGGAGTTTACCGGAAGTTACGTACGGGCCGCGACAGCTTGTTTATGTTGTTACTGCTGAAACGTCACGTATTTTTTTTATTCTTTTTCGTGATACTGTCACGAATTTCCGCGTTTTTTTTTTGTGATCGTATTATGAATTTCTGTTTATGTGTCATTGTCACATATTGGTTACAAAACTGTTTTGTCCCAATTTTTCACCATTGTCACTTCGGTTTAGGGATAGATTTACATAAAATGACATCTTTACCCAAACCCTAACCCTAACGCCAGGTGACAATGTTTTAAAATTTAGAAAATATAAAAAATAAATCTGAAAAATAGTATAAACCAATACTTAAAGTGACATCCTAACGCAAACACCGTGACAATGACACATTAACAGAAATTTGTGATACGATCACGGAAAAACGCAGAAATTCGTGACAGTATCACTAAAAAAAATTACAAAATTACGTGACTAAAAGTACATAATTTTGTGAGACTGGGTAGCAACAGACACGTCCCCATAATTTGAGAGAGTATCCAAGATTTTGATAGATTTTGATTATTCATTCAAATTGGGTTGTGTTATAAATAACACATTTTTTTGTGGTATGGCAAACTGAGAACACATTTAATATTGGACTTTGCACAAACTGTAATATACATGGAAAATGAATTTTGTTAGGCCTGTCTTCAACAGTTTGATTTAAAGGGGAAATTTAGCCTTTGGATGATTCACAATCTTCTTTGCCAACTTAAGCAATAAGGAATACCTGAAGATTCATCTCATCCAAGACTCTGGGATTCCCTGTAGTCCCATCTCAGAGAGAGAGAGAGAGAGAGAGAGAGAGAGAGAGAGAGAGAGAGAGAGAGAGAGAGAGAGAGAGAGAGAGAGAGAGAGAGAGAGAGAGAGAGAGAGAGAGAGGCATATACAAGCCTTATTTTGTTGTGTTTTTCTAGTAAATGATGATGCATTAACCGAGTATTTCAGGTGAGCTTTTCTCTCTATACTATTAGAAATAAAGGTCACTGGGGTGGTACCCTTTCAGAAAAGTCTGCATTTCTACCTAAAGGGTGCATATTAGCAGTGTTGGGGGGTAACGCATTACAAGTAACGCGCATTACGTATAATGAAGTAACGAGTAATGCATTACTTATAAATGTACACATTAATATTTGATTTACTTTTTAAAAAAAGTAATGCAAGTTACTTTTCAATTAAATTAATTTCATAAAAAAATGATGTACTGAATTAAACTGAACATCAACAAAGAATTTTAATTAATTTGATTAAAAAATGACGTACTGAATTAAACTGAACATCAATAAAGAATTATGACTCTGTGTGCCTGAGCGGAAACAGTTTAAGTCAGAAACGGAGATGGCAGGTCAGAGCTTGACATTTTTGCGATCATAAAAAACCTACCCAGTCTCACAAGGTTTCGTCACATAATTTTTTGATTCTTTTTTCGTGATATTATCACAAATTTCTGTTTCACTAATTGCGTTACTTAATTACTTTTCATGGAAAGTAATGCTTACTTTTGCATTACTTTTTCTTTTTTGGCTGAGGCTTGATCTTTTTCAGGCCTTGCAGGTGTTTTTTACAGCCCAGTCTCACGAAATTTCGTTATATAGTCATGTAATTTTTTTATTCTTTTTTTTGTGATATTATCACGAATTTCTGCGTTTTTTCGTGATGGTATAACGAATTCCTGTTTTCGTGTGATTGTTACGTATTGGTTACTCAACTGCTTTTTCCTATTTTTAAACCATAGTTGCTTCAGTTTAGGGTTAGAATTGGTGCTTGCATTAGAATGTCACTTTATATATTGGTTTATACTATTTTTTCTGATTTATTTTTTTATATGTCGCCTGGCGTCAGGGTTAGAGTTGACTTTGGGTAGGGATGTCATTTTTTGTCAATCTAACCCTAAACCGAAGCAACAATGGTAAGAAAATAAGACAAAACAGTTGAGTAACCAATAAATCATATTCACACGAAAACAGGAATTCGTTATACGCTCACAAAATAACGCAGAAATTCGTATTTGATAAAATTGATAATATCACGAATTTTTTTTTTACATGACAATATAACGAAATTTTGTGAAAAACACCCGCAAGGCCTGAAAAAGATCAAGCCTCAGCCAAGTAAGAAAAAGTAACGCAAAAGTAACTTAAAAGTAATGTAAGCATTACTTTCCATGAAAAGTAACTAAGTAACGCAATTAGTTACTTTTTCAGGAGTAACTTAATATTGTAATGCATTCCTTTTAAAAGTAACTTTCCACAACACTGCATATTGGTACTTCAAAACTACATATTTGTTGCTATTGGTACAGATAGGGACTTTTATAAAGTGTCAGCTTTTGCACCTTTATTTCTGAGAGGCTGAAATAAAATGAGGACAGGTCGAGCAGTGCAAACCCATTGACTTATTTTAGTATGGTGGGGCGTTGGCTTAGTTCTCATTGTTCAAATGTCCTTTGAAACGAGGCTCAAAATAGATTCTAGTTTGTTAGATTTCAGGGTCTGTTTTGCTTGGTATTTCAAACAAATACGTACAGTAACTGGTCTATAAACTGGTAAAACATGCTGCAAATATACACTGCCATTTCTCTTCAAAATGTACACATGATTTAACACAGTAGGGATGTATTTCAGTGCCAAAACCTTTGTGTTCTTCTGGTAAAGTTGTTGTACAGTAGTTGTTGCACAAACTTCACATAACTGCTGTTCGGTCCATTCACAATGAAGTGCTGTCACTTCAGGAAATAGGAGACGATGTAGTTTGCATCTGATCTTACTGTGAACACTTTGCATGTTGGTTAATAAATTCCTGTTGATGCCAGAGGGCCAGATTAGTGAATGTGGGAGTGATGACCATACACACTGAAGTTTTGTTGTATCCATCTGATCTTCTATTTCAGGTTTTCCCAATAACAGCTTTATAACACTATCCATCTGACAATCTACATTTACGATCTGCCTTTTTACTGTATTTCTAATGCAAGGCAGAACTGTCAGCTTGTCATTCTGGTTCAATAGCATCAGACCTGATCTGTGAACCCAAAATCAATCTGCGCTCCTCTCCCAACATCAAAAACGTCCCAGCCCTCAAGCTATAAGCCAGATTGACAGATCCAATACTAGTGGTTTCACACTAAACTTATCTCTGGGTTTGAATACCAAATGTTCTCTTTAAAAGCCATACATTGTATCTTTTAGAGAAGTGGTTGCTTTGTGGATCTCATTTTTAAAGCAATATCAATAGGGGTACCACAACAAAAGCGTGTTATTCATGCTGTGCTCATTCGATATAATGCCTACACTGAAACCACTGAACATGTAAACTGTGAACCTTGCCTCATGGTCTTTTTGGGCCAGAGGGTAATCAGCTCAACCACCTGGCCATAGACCCTGCAGAAGTCCCAAAGAGAGACACACTTATCCGTCCTGATAATGGAAACATGGCTATTGAATTATGATGTCATCACCACATGATAAACGAAAACAGGGTGGGTCTTATAGAAAGCAGGCCACGCCTATTTGCTTCATCACATTTGTCATCAAAGTATGGCTGCTACCCAGTCTCACATGTACCTATAGTCACGTAATTTTTTATTCTTTTTCGTGATACTGTCACGAATTTCTGCGTTTTTCATGATCGTACGAATCACAAAAATGACTATAGTGAAGTAATTTTTGGATTCTTTTACGTGATACTGTCACGAATTTCCGCGTTTTTCGTGATCGTGCGAATCACGAAAATTACTATAGACAAGTAATTTTTGGATTCTTTTACGTGATACTGTCATAAATTTCAGCTTTTTTCGGATAATACGAATCACAAAAATTTCTATAGTCAAGTAATTTTTGGATTCTTTTACGTGATACTGTCACGAATTTCGGTGTTTTTTCATGATCGTACGAATCACGAAAATTACTATAGTCAAGTAATTTTTGGATTCTTTTATGTGATACTGTCCCGAATTTCCGCGTTTTTCGTGACGTACAAATCACAAAAATCATGAATGTACTGTTTATGTGTCATTGTCACGTATTGGTTATTCAACTGCTTTTTCCTATTTTCAAACCATTTTTGCTTCGGTTTAGGGTTACATTTGGTGTTTGCGTTAGGATGTCACTTTGAAGTATTGGCTTATACTATTTTTTTCTGATTATTTTTTTATATTTCCTACATTTTAAAACATTGTTGCCTGGTGTTAGGGTTAGAGTTGGGTTTGGGTAAGGATGTCATATTATGTAAATCTAACCCTAAACCGAAGAGACAATGGTAAGAAAATATGACAAAAATACATGACAATAACACATAAACAGAAATTTGTGATACAATCATGAAAAAACTTGGGAATTCATGACAGTATTATGAAAAATAATAAAAAAATTACATCACTATATGTGGTTGACCATATGTGCCATTTGTCCGAGATGCCAGGATTTCGGTTGCGTCTTTCGGAAGTCATATTTGTCAACCGCATTCATCATCAAGGTTCTCACATTTCCGTTAAAACATATCCAATCATTGTAGTTACATTCTAACCTTGAAACAATAGAACCTAAAAATAATAATCCTCGATGACGGTCGACATATACGACTTCCGCAAGACGCACCAGAAATCCTGGAAGCTTCCGGAAAAATGGCATGTATGGTCACCCTACATCAAAGTAAATACACTGATTACAGCGTTTTACCTCTAATTCTTCTGTCGTCAAATGATGATGATTCTGTATCACAAAACTGAAAGTGTTTTTGATTGTGTACAGTATTAATAAGTTAGAAAAACATACAGGAGTTGAACGTGAGCCAGATGATCCAGAAATGAATAAATGTAAATGTAAGAAAGATACTGACAGACAAACAATGCAGGTGACCCCATCGATCTGTCCTCTAAAGTCCAGGCCATCTAGGACACCCAAAACTAAAGCAGACTTTCATAACCTCATTCATGAGATACATCAGCTTTCAGAACACACGCGTGATTCATTTGCATGAATAATACAATGTTAGTCACACGCTGCATTGGTGTATTTGAAAGCACGTATTGAAATCGTTCCTCACTGCGGTCTCTTAAACAGACTACATCGTTTCACTCTCGATTTTTGCCTGTTTCACTACAGTTACTCTGAGATATTGTTGGTAATGTATGGTCTTATGTCACGTTAACCCAACATTATAAAATGTCAAGTTCTAGTCACAAATTATGACTAATCAATACGGTGTGCTTCAGATGTCAGTGCATATAGATATAAATAAGAAACATAGTAGCGAATGATCCAGCCAGTGTAGTAAAAACCACACTTAATTTTTTCATACTCTTAAAACGTCTTCCAAAAGTTGCCTTGTGATATCTTTGAATGAAATATAACTGTTGCCTTATGGCTCAGTATTACAGACCTGTGACCCCTGTAACTTTTCCTGTCTCTATTTGTTTTGTTTCTCTCTGTTCATCTTTTTTCTCTCTGTTCCTGTCCTTGCACATCTGACACCTCTAAAGCATTGAATTCTTGTAGGAAGTCTGGCTTCAGTTCTCCTGAGGTCTCCTGGTCATTGATTTTTGCAGTGACTCTGTGTATGCAGATCAATAATTGTACACAAGGATTTAACTTGAATGATTTTGTCTAGATATTAGCTAAGGTCCATTAGTTTTGCTCTGTAACTGAGGTGCCCTTTCTTGGTACAATGTAATATGAAATAAGCTTGGCTGTAGTATTGTTGAAAGACACAATAAAAAGTTTAGTCCAACTAATGACAATTAATTCCGATATGATACAGTATGCCACAAGGTATTTTGATATTTCAGTTAATTTTATTTCATTAAAGCAACACTATGTAGTTTTTTTTACCTTTAAATAATGTCTCTAAAATTATTTCAGTGATAGAACAACTTTTAACTGGACAAATTGTACTGTTGCTGCAACCTGAGCAGCCTCCTAGCTGCTACAAGCACACTCTGAAAGTGGGGGTGGAGGGTAGGAAACACAGCCCTGCTCCTCCCCCTGCCTGCAGAAGAGTGTCTGATACCAGGCACTGTTGCGCTCTTCAACCACATGGGGGAGCTGTAAGTCATTTTTACATGGAAACTACATAGTGTTGCTTTAATAAAATTAATAAAAAAATCACCTCTGTGGCTTTGGGTATAGGGGTGCATTTTGGGTTTCATTATTGTTTTCTAATAACCATACATTTTTGTACGATTCACTTCATATAAATTCATACGAGTTAGCCAACTCGTACAATATGTACGAATTCAAGTGAGATCATGGTATTTTCTGTATTGTTTCTGGGGTAAATATCCAACCCTGTATCACAACATTATGTACCTATAGTCACGTAAATTTGTGAGTTTTTCCTTTACACTGACATATTTTTCCGCTTTTTTGTTTGAACATGGCACACATTTCTGGTTACTTGTCACTGTAACGTATTTGGTACTCAACTGTTTTGTCCTACCATTGATGTTCGGTTTAGGGTTTGCGTTAGGAAGTCATTTTAAGTATTGGTTTATACCTTTTTCCATGATTTTTTTTTATATTTTATGATTTTTAAACCATTGTCGCCTGGCATTAGTGTTAGAGTTGCGTTTGGGTAAGGATGTGATTTTATGTAAATCTAACCCCAAACCGAAGCGACAATGGTAAGAAAATAGGACAAAACAGTTGAGTAACAAATACGTGACAGTGACACGTAAACAGAAATGCGTGACATGTTCACGCAAAAAGGTGGAAAAACGTTTCAGTGTCACGAAAAATACTTTACGTGACTATAGGTACGTAATTTCGTGATACTGGGTTGAAATATGCAGAAAAGATTTGAACATTGTAAAATGATTTAAATGGAGTTATTATAGTAATACATGCTAGCAGACATAAAAATAATATTATACAAAATATTTATTAAACAAAACACAAAAGGGGCGGTGCACATCTGGATTTTAGAAAGTACTGGCACACTGTAAATAAATGCAGCATTTTTGTCAAATGAACGTATATTTTTATGTTACTTTAACGTAACAAATTGAGTTAAACAATTTCAACTTGTTTTTATAATATATATGCTGCATTTTTTACAGTGCAGTTCAATTTCTTTCCCAGATTAAATAAAAGTAAATTATTGTTAATTCAAGCCTCATTTAAAAATAACATGTTGACAACATAACATAACAACATAACATAACAACATAACATAACGTAACATAACATATAACATAGGCTATAACACATAACATATAACAACATAACAAAACGCAACACATCGCAATGCACCGTAACGTAACGCAACGTAACCTAACGCAATGTAACCTAACGCAACGTAACGCAACGTAACATAAAACATATAACATATGACATATAACATAACATATAACAAATAAAGTATAACATAACATAACATAATATATAACATATAACACATATAACATATAACAACATAACGAAACGCAACACAACGCAATGCACCGTAACCTAACGTATTGCAACGCAACATAACGTAACATATAACACATAACATATAACAACGTAACATAACAAAATGCAACAAAACGCAATGCACCGTAACGTAACGTATTGCAACGCAACATAACGTAACATATAACATATGGTCTGACTAGTTGCTAAATTAAACTCTTGAACAAATGCATAGTCGAAAATAACAAATGTTTTGGTTTCCTAGGTAATCTACGTGTTGTTGTTTTTTTGCTTGTTATAAATAAACTGTTTAAATAACTTTGTTGTTATTTATTCTTAGCGGAGTTTACCGGAAATTAAATGTTGACCACGAAAGCTGCTTGTTTATGTTGTAACTACTGCTGAAACCGTCTATAACATATAACAAATAACATAACATCACGTGATCTTTTTTGGATTTACAAACAAATATTTTATTAAAATTATAGGCCTGATGCCCCATAGTAGCATTTTGGTACTTACCCACATATTTGCTGTGGTAATTTACAACATGCTGCTATCAATAGAGTTTAACCTAGAATATTTCTATAACACCTATCAACCTTGATCAGTTATTTGTGAAATATGATGCTTATACAGAGCACAGGAAATATTGTCACCAGATGAGCAATCATTAGCATGCCAGGTCTGACTATAACCTAAAACACAATGCAGGTCACGACGAGGATGCCAATTATTAGAATGGCAGCAATGTGGCAATGCTCGAGTCTCTCTAAGAATTTGGCTTGTGTGTGGCACTTTGATCATCTGTCAGCGCAGAGGGGGCGACTGACTTGTGCCAAGTCTCTAACGTTGTGAAGGAAGGAAAAGAGAGATAGAGATTGGCTCCAAACATCCTGTGCTCTCCACTTCCTTCCTGCGCTTGCCCACATTTTCAGACTTCCTCTTTAGCCTTTCTAACCAATCGTGAAACGGGGAGAGCGCAGAATGGGGCGCTGCTTTGCAGTTAAGCCCCTCCCACCGCGTGGAACGGCTGCTTTAGGCTATCACCGTCTGATGGTCTCTCTAGGGATTGATTTGTGATGGATGATGCCGTCCAGCCCTTCCATCCCGGTGTTATAGGGGATAGAAACACAACCCATGTGATGACTGCAGCAGTGTTGGTACAGGAAATAGTTCTTGTTATATGAATCCTCCTCTATGCAAGTTGCCCTCACTCAACCCTTTACAACAGAATGGAAAATAAATAAAGAATTTAGCACACAGATAATAAGGCTCCTAACAGTCCCTGGTTATGACTGACAGATGGTTTAATTTATCCTCACGGCACGCTCAAGACCCCCTGCTCCACGATCTCATTCACATGGGCCTTATGAAACATGTAAACGTGTGAGATGGTGCCTGCTGGACGTAACATCACGCTATCTGTTAGGAAGTATGCAAAGTACCTTCTCAAATAACAAAATGTATTATTTAATGCAAAATACAGAAGTGACTTCTGTTAAATGAAATGTTATTTCTGTGAATGTTAATGTTTAAATCAGATTTTTTATTTAGTTGAATTTTGTGCATAGTTTTATATAATAATAGCCTGCTTGTCGAAAGTAAGTGAAAATGTGGACAGTCCCAGCTGACCGTGTTGATGTAGACCTCCTGAACTTCATTATGACAGCAGCAGGAGATAGACAGAAACAGGATATCTACTGTATGACAATGCATTACTTGCTGCCTATCTCTCTTTTGCCAACTCTCTCTCTCTCTCTCTCTCTCTCTCTCTCTCTCTCTCTCTACTAGGCACACATTAGAATTTTAAATGAAAATTAAATTAAATTAAAAATAGGCCATAATTTTCTGTTTTTTAAACAATATTTCAATATGAAAATGTTAAAGAAATATAAAATAAATATAAAAGAGTTGACATATTGTCAACTGTAAATGATTATGCTATCTGGTAAATTATTACAAACGATTTGAATGAAAAGCCATTCCACTAAATAAAACAAGAGTAAGTTGAAAGTAAAATAAAAGACTTCACACTAAACAGACCTCCAAGGGGTCTAAATGCACCCCAGCTGTTATTGTGGCTTTATAAAAGGTCCATTAGGTATAATATGTATACATTTGTATCCAGTGTTGGGAAAAGTTACTTTTAAAAGTAATGCATTACAATATTAAGCTACTCCCCAAAAAGTAACTAATTGCGTTACTTTTCATGGAAAGTAATGCTTACGTTACGTTTTAGTTACTTTTTCTTGGCTGAGGCTTGATCTCTTTCAGGCCTTGCAGGTGTTTTTATGAATGAAAAGTTCTGCATTCAAAAATTGCATATTTCATCATAAAAATGTCGAGCTCTGGTCTGCCATCTCAGTTTCTGACTCAAACTGTTCCAACACAGGCGTGTACGCATAATGTGACTACGTTCAGTTTAACTCAGTACATATATTTTTTTATTCGAATGAATTAAACTAAAAATATTTAAAAAGTAATGCGTTACTTCACTTTAGTATTATTACGTAATGCACGTTACTTGTAATGCTTTACCCCCAACACTGTTTGTATCTGTGAGATATTTCCTAATGTGAAGTCGTTTAAGTCCAAAGCTGTACTTTTTGAAAGGGTACTGCCCGGGTAACAGCTGGGGTACATACAGTATTTTGACCAATTAGACTAAACATAAAATATATTTCTTAGTGTTTAGGTATTTTACAATGAATATACATACATCTTTTAGTTATGCCACACACTAGAATTGTATTAAGTAAAACTTATGGGTGAGGGGGCTTCAGTTGTTGTGGACAATGGGGGGTCTTGAAATCCAAAAGGTCTGCTTTAAATCATAAAAATAGACCCTATTCAAAATTTAAACAAAATATGTTTGTGTTTCAAGCTAGCATGATGAACTAACTACAACACTGACTTCACTAAAATGATCTTATAATTATTGCAAAAATGACACAACAAAACGTCTTATGTAGAATCCAGTTTGGTTATATGTACACAAGTGTTAAAATACAGTGGCCACTGTATAATCATTAGTCCTCCGGGTGTTCCGGGTGTCAGCTGCACGCGTCCCCTTTATACGCGCATACTCACACGAGCTTGAAGAGCGCGCAATACGCAAAACATCTGAAGCAGGAAGAGAGGCAGAGAGAGACAGACATATATATAGAGAGAGAAAGAGGGAGGGGTGAGCAAAAAAGAGGTGAAAGAGGGATCGAGGAGAGCAGCAGCATTCGGATCAGCCACTTACAGCATCCAGTGATCTGATCGCCAGTTATTCTGCTATGCTCAGCGGACGCGTGGACGCCAATTCCGCTTTGGTGTAACGGAGGTCTCGGAAGGGAGTTTGACATACATGCCCATCGGATTTGCCTCAAACCTTTGATTGTTTATTATCACTGGACATGATGGAACATTGGAGACAGTGTGCGCTATGGTTGATCAATTGTAAGGTGCTCCCGGCGAACCATCGGGTGACATGGGAGTCCGCTCAGGTTTTTGACCTGGCGCAGACCCTGCGTGATGGGGTTCTCCTGTGCCAGCTTCTCAACAACCTGAAACCCCAATCTATCAACCTGAGGGAAATCAACCTGAGACCTCAGATGTCACAGGTATGTAATGATGATGATAGCATGCATGAATGCTGTTGATTTGGATTTTGGGGGAACAGGCATGAAAGTGAAACAATTCAAAAGTCTTGCGTTACAAGATTTTTTAAATTAGACGCTATGTATAAAAACTAATAGGGAAATCAGTAATGTTCGTCTAGTTATACATCACATGTGAAATAGGGTACTTGTAGTGCCATGTTGATATTATTGCAATACATGCGGTACCGTTATATTTATATTTCAGTGCTAAATTCTGCCCCCTATCGGTAAATATCAGCAATGCAGAAACCCGGTAAGAGATGTGCATCTGCCATATGAGGGTTATTTTGACCTGCTCCTGTTTTGTATTTGTAACATCTATTTAAAAATATTAAATTAGCATTAGCATTTTAATGATAATCAATCCTAATACACCAAATGGCTTTTTTGATACATCCCATGAAATTACAGCTGTGTGTTGTCTATAAAGGTATGAAGGTCAGATAAAAAGCTGTCTGAGTTTGGTCTCGTCCCTTGTACCCTGCCAGGATTAGTTTCACCGTCTGCGGAAAGCGTTTTATTGCGGACAGCCTTTGATATATGTCCGTCCGCTCTGTGTTGTTAAACGCCATCTGTTCAAAGCCTGGATGTGATTATGGCCCTCACACATAAGGTGAAATGAGTACTGACACTGTGACATTTCATATCACTGACAGATATCCACAGTAACCTTCGTACGTGGATGCACAGTAACTAGCAAGTGTATAAACAACATGCACACTGTGCAATTAAAGTAAACCTTTATGCATTAAATAAATAAATATCTTATCTATCTATCCCCCACATATCAGTACATGTTTGGTGTTAGTTTATGATTTCCATCTGTAGTAAAGTTCCTCCATTCGGCAAAAATAAAAGTACAAAATAAAAAAAAGGGACCCAAAATGAGCAAATCGTCCATGTAAACCAGTGTTTTGAGCACGGAGGTGAAATTTCCATCACTGAGGAATCGGAGCATGAATTATTCATGGCATTTTTGTCGGCTATTTTATCATAGACTCATTATAGCACATGGGACACAGGCACGCCGTCCCAAGAGACTGGCACAGACAAAAGCAGTGAAAGCCGAATCTCTATCTCATCAGAGCAACTCCAGGGGCCCGAATGGACCCATTGGGTTCCCTTCACCCCACCAATAGGCGTATAATTAGAATACAATGCGCAATTCCTCCCCCATAAAAATTTCGGAATTAATGCCAGGAATGATAGGAACCAGGCCAGGAGGAGGTTGTGTTTGTAGTCGTGGAAGGGAGTTAAAGTATTTAAATCCAGGCCTGTGTGAACTGAAGAACAGAAAGGTTTACATGCAGGTTTGAATCATGCGAAAGGTGGAAGTGTAAGATTGAGGAAGCCACAAATGCAAGTGCCTTTCTCACACGAGGGTTTCTTCCGTTTAACGTGCGCGTTTGTGAGGAGTGGAAGGAAATGGCAACAGGTGTTTGGCAAGGCATCAAAACTTTATTTAGATATGAACATATGTGGATAGATAAGTCATTTTAAATCATAGTTTGAGGCAGCATTCAGGCATACTACACTGTACATAAGCCAATCTTTCCCTCGGCAGCCGGTTGTGTATATCAGAAATACTGGTAACTGGTAAAATTATCACAGTGTCTGCCGGATAATCACAGTCTCATCTTCAGGTCGGAGGGGGAAACACAAAAGCTGACGCCCACTTATTGGGCACATACAGTAGTTTCCGAGCAGTGACGTGTGCAGGGGAAATGAGGAAATGGGATGAAGGAAGGAAATGAAACTAAACATCCTCTGAAGACCCTTTACTGCGCAAACTTCAAAAGCTTGCAAGTTATAGGAGTTTTAGTACTTGACGGATAAGTGCTTGAGTACCTGGGATGGATTTGACCATTGCATCATATTTATAATGCCATGTTAAGTTAAAATGCTTATTTAAAAAAAAATGTGGTTGCTAGGGTGTTCTGAGGGGTGTTCACGTTTCTGTGGTTGCTAGGGCTGGCTGGTTGCTACTATAGATAGTTAACTAGCACACAAGCCAGACAAATTGAGATATCATCTTGTTGCACAGACAATGCAGGATGAGTTTTGCACCAGGTTCATCCTAAATGAGTGATAGTAATGGACATTTACTTACGTTTACATTTCGAAAAGCAGACAGTTTTATCCAAAGCCAAATAGTGATATTTCTTTAGCAAACACCACTAATAATTAAATTCCCAAAGTTAAAAAACGGTGGAGGCAAACATCATGTCATGCATATAATACAAATTTCATGCACAAATTATGCAAGGACTCGCAAGTCCAGCCAGTCCTCTCTCTCTCTCTCTCTCTGTCTCTCTCTCTCTCTCTCTAACATTGACTGACCTTTCTTCTGTCACCAAGGTAACAGCATCTACTGTAAATGGCTAAGGATCAGAAGACAAAGATGCTCCCCAAAGACACTGTGAATCACACATTTACAGTGCAGATTTTAAATTGCATCTTTGAATAGCATAACACGAATAAAGCGTGAATTACATTAGGATTTTAAATGAAGGCAGACATTTCACATCCAAGAAAGCTCTTTTGTTTCAAAAAATCCATGAGTATTAGGTTTGGGAAACCTACCCAGCCTAATTTAGGACATTTGGATTATACTGTGAACATTGAAAAAGCATTTACCGTATGTGCTTATGGCCTTCAAGTGAGCAGAAAGGGTCATTAATGATGAAATTTAATTGTCTTTTAGGTTTGGTATCTGATTATGGATCCTTTTAAAGGGCCAATTAAAAATAAGTGAAATCCTACTCTGTGTCATCGTGCAAAATTGGCATCTGCTTTTTGTTGACGCCACACAAACGGCCCTGCAGTGTTCAACCTTTACCTTAATCTGTCAACATATCTAGCAATGAACATAAACAGCAGCAGTGAAGAATTTCACCAGCATGATAGAGAAACTCAATTATCATCATATAAGGTTTAAACTGCAAAGAAATTTCTGCAATAAAATATGATTAGCATTTTGAGTGACACAAATTGGCACAAAAGTGACAATAGGGCTAGTATTAATTAATGATGAACTTAATATTCAAGCTACGTTTGTGTATACAAGTATACAAACCACACAATTTTAGCGTTAAAGTAAACTAAATGATATTTTAAAACGAGCTAATCATACTGTGGGGTTTCTTTTAGGCGACACTGCGCAGACTAATAATCGGATTATGACATTGAAGTACCGCGAGAGCACAATTCTCCGATGCTTTAGAATTACTCTCGCGGTTCTTTGATGCCACATCTGCACAGCGCTTGCCGATGTCTAGAAAAGTATTTTTTTTAGCACAACGCGGTGTCAATCACACAAACTACACTGAGAGCGTGACGCTCAACGTGCTTGCTTTGAAAATAATTAAAGACGCTCACTCACCTTCCCTCAGACAGCGGTTAAGCCGGACTGGGGCGAAGACTTACATTGGAAAATCCATCTGTTAAGAAATTACTCCATTTCGCGACTGACTGACTGCCTTTCTGAAAGCGGATTTTCAGCACCTGCATGAAGAGTAAATACAATATGTTCGACATCAAGCAGCTCTGCGCAGACCGATTAACGTATGACATCAACGTACCGCGAGCTTTCACCCGCTGTCAAGTCGCTCTCGCTGTACTTTGCTGTCATACGGCCAACGTTCTGCGTCATGCAGAAAACGACTTAAAACTCCAACTGTCCAGTACAAACAAACATCGCAAAGGTATGCCGGACACTTTACGCACATCCTTTTTTACATTTTGTGAAATAACCTTTTAGTTATAGGATGCTAATTTATACAAGGTAAATGTAATGGATGGTTTAATATTTCGTAAGAACAGTAAACTGTGTGCGTGCGTGCGTATCACGTTATTATGATTCTATTGAATCATTTTGTGTAAAATGTCTATTGTTTTGGCAGTCTAAACAATAATAAAGCGGTCTAAACAAATTTTTCAGCATCACATTTTAAAATGTATTTATTCATCATCCCACTGAAAAACAAGCATTGAATTATAGGATACTGTATTTCTGCACAATAAAGCAAATGCAGAGTTTCATGCATACAAAAAGCAGTAGTGTGAAAGTTTGCATATTCAGACATTCTGGTATATTTTCGTTACATCCTTGTGAAACTTTGTGGTAGCACCTGTGATGTGGCAGTTAACATCCGGTTTAATGGTGACCATCAGAGAATCTCACAGCTTACTCTGATGGGTTATCTGCCCAGTGTGGTGTACAGCGTAGTAGTGCCCTGTGTTCACTACACAGTAGATCTACAGTACAAGTGATGGCATTAGCCAGCACTTTATTGTCTTCCTCCTGTTTGTTTACACACCATGAAACAATGCAAGGCCATGTGTCATCCACATCATGTACATACTTGTGCAGTCAGCTGTTGTACTGGAAATATGCTCATGTGATCAATAGGATGCATGTATCCAAGGTCAACATAGATTTTAAACGTACAATTAAAATATTGCTTTGTTCATAACTGAACTGCTATGAGACAATAAAGAAACTAGCATAGTTGGTTCAATATTGTTTACTGTATAAAGAATTAGTTACAGTGTGTATAGACCAATTTTCAGTACTACAGGTTACATACATGTAAAAAGTTACACATTTCACGTTTCACAGTTTTTTCAAGCGTGTTGCTTCTCATCTGACGTGTGACTACTTGAAGCACCTCACTCATGGGGTTTGTGGTTATCGTACGGTAAGGCCAGCCTCCGAACTACAATCTTTCAGTTGTTAGCTTAGATCTGTAGCCATACCATTGGTGAGAGCATTCATACAGATTTCATCAGACTGATCATAAGTGGCCTTGGAGAGCATTTTTGGACTTACAGTCCAACAGAGGTCAGATAAATAAAGCGCATAAATGTACTGCATTTTGGAGAATGATTCAATGCTTGTTCATACTCTTGGTTATTTTATGCTGAGTTGTAATGAAGCACGCTAGAAGACTGATTTTGTAGCACATTGCGTGTTTAGCAGTCTTCTCGGTTGAACTGTGGTAAAAAGCTCACAGCTGGTGCTCTCCACGCTTTGCAAATGTGTCTTAAGCCATTGATTTAAAACACACTTCCTTATTCCACTGAATTAGTTTTTTTTAAACCATTACAGTTCAAATGATCCCAGGAACTACATCTCCAAGACTGAATCAGTTTTAAGAATCATTGAAGTCTTGAGTTTACGTATTGAAAGCTTTCGTGATCTGATTGTTTTTCATGAAAGCTCTTTGAGCTGCCCAGGGTTCAAAGCTTCATGGAAGCAAATGCATGATTTTAAAAGCGCTTGATTGTACAGTTTTATTGCATTTTATGCACTTTAGTTTAAGAAAAATGCTTCCCTGTGTCTGATGCTTAAAATTTAATAGCATGTTTTTGCTGCCATGTATAACTGCTGTGATTGCTCTGCTGAAAAAAACAATAAAACCATTACAGAAAATAATTTATTGGGAATTTTATTGGTTCTAGTGGAATATGGCCCAAAACAGACTACAGTGTATTGGTTCTTGTTGGTCTCTAATATAATGGTATGTATTGGTTCTATGTATTGGTTCTAATGGAATATGGCCCAAAACACACTACAGTGTAGTGGTTTTAATGGTAAAAGCTAATGGTTCCTATTGGTATTTTAATGGAAACCATTAGAATTTTCTGAAATGGTTTTATTGTTTTTTTCAGCAGGGTGGCTAGGCTCTTTACATAAACCTACAAGTATGACTAGTCTTGTAGTAGTACTCAAGACCGGTCTCAAGACCATTTTTTTGGTTGTCTTGGTCTTGTCTTAGTTGTCGCAGATTTAGTGGTCTCTAGATTTTATTTCAAGATCGGTCAAGACCACAACTTTGGGAATTGCACTAAATTGCTGGTGCACTGTCTAATTTATGTGTTAACATCATTAATGTGATTGGATAAAAAAACTTCTGGGTTTAAAAGCAATCGTTGACTTATTTTTTATTTAATATCTTTTATTACTGTTGTGTCCATAAAAATAAAAGATGGGGGATAGTCAGGGGTGGAAACTTGTTTTTGATCCAAAATAGGTAATTTTTGTGATTCGTCTAGATCCGATGAGGTTTTGAAAATGAGGGGTGAAGGGGGTCTGCGACAGGGTACCATGTGGTAACAATGTCAAATGTATAGCGAGTTTGGCGTGTTATATTTTACAATTTATAGTCACCTTATTTACTGCCGAAGTTTAAGCAGTCTGTGCAGATTGAGCGCACACACTTAACTCGTAGTATTTTCTCATTCAAGGTTACGCGCCCACTTCACGTTGCTGTGCGCGTGGTCACAAAAGCTTAACATTTGTAAACGTATTTAAACATCGCAGTTTTAAATTAAGTGATTTTAAGTCGTTGAAACACTATCAACCGTGCAAACAAGCAGCCGCTTCTCATTGAGCTTGTGAGTGTTTTTGCCGCTGTATTAGCCTTAAATACACATATTCGTCGAAATTCCTGGTTTTTGCAAGTATCCTCAAGTAAATAAACATGACAATTTAGGTCTTAAGAGAAAGTAAACAGCTAAAAGAGAAAACGCATGTGTAACAGTAGCCTATATAGATCCAGACTTTGGTCTTAAAGGGGAAGTTACCTAATTTTGCTCTTGTCTGTTACTCGTGTTAACCAAACAGCATTGAGAGAAAATCTCTCTGCTCTTAACTTAACCACTTTTTTTACCTTTAATAAGATAAGTAAGTCATGAGAAATTGTACACAACTTTGATTAAAGTTGCTCGTTCAGGGTTAATATTCATACTGTATTAGAGCTATGACCAGAACAAACCTTAAATGATTTGTTTATGTGTACTGAATAATATGAAATACAAATTTCTGTAACACTTTACAAAAAGGTTGTATTTGTTCGCAATTTTACTAGCATTTATTAATTCTTGTTAATGTCATTACAGTAATTAATGTTAGTTTGAGGTGCATTTACTAATGTTAACAGTTTCAAATTTGATAAAAAAAATAAAATGCTACACTAATAGGATTTACAATTATAAATAAATAAATAAAATACAAATTAGAATTGATATAAACTGTGATAAATACAGTATATGAACGCTTGTGTCTTTGTCTCCTTTTTCACCCCTGATGAGTTTGCACCCCTGGATAGTTCACTTAGTGTTGTAGTCGAGACCACCTAAATCGAGACCAAGACCAGAGGATGTGAAACCAAGACAAGACCAAAGACGGTCGAGACCGAGACAAGACCTTACAAAAATGGATGGTATTACATCTTGGACATTGTGGGCCTTTGTATTAATTTTGTTGACAAATTAATGTAATTCCCTCCATTTTTGTAAGGTCTTGCCTCGGACTCGACCGCCTTCGGTCTTGTCTTGGTTTCACATCCTCTGGTCTTGGTCTCGATTTAGGTGGTCTCGACTACAACACTAAGTATAACTTGATATGTCATTATAGAAACCAAATTGCTTAATACTGTGTGTAGGTATTTGTGTGTGAAAGTGACTCAGATGTTAATACGCTCTTGGTTGAGATTTTACAGTGAAGCCTTTATATTATATGCATACGATAAAATGGTCAAAAAATGATCCCAGACTGTCACTGGGGTACAGATATGTGTGCATTATTTGGTATCAATATGTACCTTTGAGGTACTAATATGCACCCTTTAGGTGCAAACTGCAAAGGTGTACCTTTTGAAAGGGCACTATTGGCATCTAAAAAGCATTTTTTGTCCATTTCTTCTGACAGTGTACAAAAAACATCTCTGCAAGAGTCTGAAGCACATTACCATAAAACTATCAGCGCAGTAGGGGTTTAACAGCATCAGAAACAGTGTTTCCAATAAACCCTAATGCATCTGAAATGTTTTGCAGAAAGCAACACTGCTACATTTAACGGCCACATCAAACGAACATGGCCTCTGTTTAAATCTTTCCCTTTTTCTCTCTGTTTCTATCTAGCTTTCCTCTATTCCGACCCACCGGGACTTCTTGTGACTCGAGGAAAGATGTGCCATTCCGATAATGTGTTTAAACCAAACAAGTGTAAACAGTCGAGCAGATTTGTTGGCCGAACATTTTCTCATCTAATCGGTGCATAAGCGTGGCCCTAGGCCTGTGATGAAGTCATCTGTCGGGGGGAGGACGGGAACCGAGAGCCAATGTGTAGTTTTCGATCTGCAAATTAAGAGTTATTAGTTTAAATGCATAAAAATGCTCAACAAACGGCAGAAGATGAGTCTGGGGCGTCCTTGCTCTCTTTAAAGGTGCAGTTGCAAACAATTACAGTATACAACCCAAGAAATCGAAGGTGCAGCTGCAGTGCAAAGCATCGTCTGTCTCATATTCACTTCCTTTTGTTGCTTAAGATAGAATCATGGCTTTACAACAGACGTGAAACTCATTGTCTAACAAGAGAGTTTGACACGCGACGTATGACCGCCGACAGATGCGCGGTGCTAATATAACTATTTAAAAGGACACGTTTCTGTAAACATGCTCGGCAAAAGGGGAAAGTTGCAGATCTGTAAACCATAACAGGACATCCATTAAGATTATTTTCGCTGTTTTTTTGAGAAACAGAGAGAAGGTGTGTGAGAGAGAACAAATTACTGAGCTGTTGATGAAAATTTCCTCCGTCTTCAGTCACTAAGCAACACTTCACATGCAGTGAAAGGAAATTACAGATAATAACTTTGACAAAACTTTGTTTCAAAGGAAATCTGTAATATGCCCACACGTTTTCATGAGTGTGCGTGTTGACATTTTCGATAGCAGTACTTCACATCTCTTCATTGAAAAGGAAACGTAATTTAAAACAATACTACTTTTGTTTTAAATTATGTTATATGAAACAACTAAGATTAATGAATGCTGAAGAAGTATTATTTTAATTTATATTCATTCACCTATAATGCTTTAACTATAACAAATGCAACGTTATTGTAACGTTTGTTTAGTGTAGGCCTAACATGGTTTATTTCCTAAACAACAACTTAACCAACACAATGCAAATCTTTTTTACAATCATTATACTTGCATAACTGACTAAGATACAATGACTCTAATACAAAATTTGTCCTGGAAAACAAAACCAGTCATAAGTCGCACGGGTATATTTGAAGAGTTTGGTTCCAAAACGCCATAAATCCTTTTTTACTAATTTGGGCAAAAATGTGTTTTCCATACCAAGAAAGTGACAAGATGAAAACCACTATTTTCTGTTACAAACTTTCGCATAGCATCTATAGGTTATAATAACATAAAAAATTAAAATCCATATTTGATTTTCAACGATGAATTATAAAAACTTTTTTTCAAAATGCTATAAATCTATTGATATATAAATGTGCATTTATCTTTGCCATGTTATATTTATTTAGTTGAATAGTGGTATACACTGATTAAACAAAATAAACATTAATGGCATTAATCAAAACACTAACTTTGTCGTATTAAGAACACTGTCATTGATGCTGTCATCCTTGGGACGTCGTCGCTGAACTTTTTGACAGCGATCAGCTGTAAAATGTTTTGGTCCTACTTGACTTTCGTTGAGTTTGAGTAAAAAAATTGAAAGTTTTTCATAAAATCCCCTGGGGTCAATGTTTAGCATGACAGAAGCTTCATGCGGCTTTCACATAGGACGCGGTGCGCGGTGCGCTATGAAACCCATTCATTTCAATGGCTTGCGCGAGGGCGGTTTGTTGTTGCGTCAAGCAAAGTGCGGGCGCAGCTTGCCCTCACGCCGCGGTCAAAGTTCAAAATAGTTTAACTTTTGCGCTGCGCTCTCTGACGCTTACCCGCGCGGCCAATAGAAACGAGGCGTCCAAACAAAATGGACGAAGAGCTTATACTCGGGTCTGGCCAGCAGAGCACAGGCGGCGACCGCAGCGCACACCGCTTCCTTTGTGAAAGCCGCATCATGCTGTTGTGTGAGAACAAGCCAGCATTTTTCCTTCGCCCGAGTGGCTTACGTTTCTTCCCCACCACAGAAAACCACCACAGGTTTATCAATGCCATCAAAAGTATTATTTTGTTTTTGTTTGTTTGTTCAAAGTACAAGTAGTTAAGGAAAACTAGGATTGCGTGTGTATTTACAATGTTTACAATGCGTGGAATGGTGCGCTGTGATTGGTTAAGTGGATTTATCTGCAGAGAAGGAGGACTGGCGTTTATCGCGTTTTGAGAAAAAAGGGAGAAAAGATTACAGAAAAAACACGGCAGATATCGGATTTTACGCAAAATGAAAAATTACTTTTTAATACTGACCTGATACAATACCGATTTTGGTGGTAAAAAAAAGAGGCGTTTATCCCATTTTCGAACCAAACTCCTAATTTGTAGCAATAACCAACAATACATTGTATGGGTCAAATTTATAAATTTTTATGCCAAAAATCATTAGGATATTATGTAAAGATCATGTTCCATGAAGATATTTTGTACATTTCCTACTGTTAATATAAAAAAATATTTTTCATTAGTAAAGGACTTTATTTAGAGGCGATTTTCTTAATATCTTAATTTTTTTGCACCCTCATATTCCAGATTTGCCACTTTGAGATTATTTCCAATAATATTAAAAATAATAATATTTCTAGTTTATATTTATAAAGTACGATACTATGATTTAAATATTCACATGTATGCCTCTTTTTCTTACCCAGTTTCTCTGCCTAAAGAACATCAGGACGTTTTTACATGCCTGCTCAGAGATCTTCAGCATGAAGAAAAGTGAACTATTTGAGGCCTTTGATTTGTTTGACGTTCGAGATTTCGGAAAGGTAAGAGTGTTTAATTTTCTTTTCTTGCTAGAAACAGATTGTGGTAAAGTACAAACGTGTGTTTCTTTAACTTTGTTTACTTTCTCCCATGGGTTGATTTAAATATAATTTAATAGTATTTCATCTTAATTTTAATATTTTGGATCGGTGCTAGTTGTGAAGTTATCTTTAGGAAGTGAAAGTAGTCTGCTATCTTGTTCAAATGTAGCTTAATGTTCAAAACGTAATTTCCAGCACTGTCATTACCATCACTGAATGCTAATAAACACAATACACAACCTGTTGTGGGATGTGATGGAAATGTTCATGATGGTTCAGAAAAATTAAATTTTCACTTATTGATGTATTTACACCTTAGCACATTCATTGTTTAAAGGCAAATGTAAAAAGTCAACCCTTGTGAGCTGGCTGATATTTCTTGTGTCTCACTCGGTTGAATTCTGAGATGATGATGATGAGTTTTTTTGTGGTCTGTCTGCCACAATAAAGTATCAGCGTCTGCGTCTCATCCTGTTGGTAATTTAATTTAATTTAATTAATTCAGTGTGTTTATAATAGATCAGTGATGGTGTGCGGCCGCCCTCTGTGAGGGTGTGGCACGATTGTCTTTGTGTTTTGTGTGCCTTCTTGCTTAGAGCTTTGGACTTATCGCATGCATTTCTTGAAAGTGAAGTCGTATGTTTTGAATTTAGAGGTTAGTGTCATTTTTGAGCATATGGACCCAAGCAGATGTTTTGCCCCAGGACTGCCTGATGCCACACTGATCAATATTGTCAGGAACACTTAAATCCCAACGGCCCCTGATGCAAACTCAGCGACCTGTCAGATGTTTCTCACCAGACTGTAGTAATAAGTTATACTAGCTGTTGTGTGCAATATATACTTTAATAATCCTCCTTAGGGAGGTAAACGGCAAACCATCGAATTGGTTTCTTTTTTAAATGATGTTACTGTACTTGGCTGAGGAAATGGAAAGAACTAAATATTGTAAATTAAACAAGTATGCTTCTTACATATAAATCTTACATTCACATATATGCTATAAAAGAAACACTTGCACTGAACTGTGTTTAGTGACTTATTAATAATACATTTATGTATTTGGCAGATGCTTTCGTCCAAAGCGATTTACGGTGCATTACAAGGCATCAATTTTTTATCAGTACTATACATGTATGTGTGTGTTTATTGGGTTCAAACCCATAACCATTCGTGTTTTATACCAATGAGCTATACTAGAGCACAATGTAAATTTTAATAATAATGGAAAACAGTTAAAGGGATAGTTCACTTTAAAATGAAAATTCTGTCATCATTTACTCATCCTTAAGTTGTTGTAAACATTTTTTCTGATGAACACAAAAGAAAATATTTTGAGAAATGATGGTAAACACACAGCAGATAGTGACCATTGACTTCCATAGTAGGAATAAAAAAAATGATGGAATTTAATGGGTACCATCAACTGTGTGCTTACCATCATTTATTAAAATATTTTCTTTATCATTTATCGCAATACTTCCAAAATATTTTTTTCCTACTATAGAAGTCTATGGTCCCTATCTGCTGTGTGTTTACCATCATTTCTCAAAATATCTTCTTTTGTGTTCATCAGAAAAAATAAATTAATACAGGTTTAGAAAAACACAAGGATGAGTAAATGATGACAGAATTTTCA
Source organism: Misgurnus anguillicaudatus (assembly GCF_027580225.2). Lineage (NCBI taxonomy): Eukaryota > Metazoa > Chordata > Actinopteri > Cypriniformes > Cobitidae > Misgurnus > Misgurnus anguillicaudatus. The sequence goes on along the minus strand of NC_073361.2, from coordinate 26,072,295 downwards.
TTTTAAAGTGCACTATCCCTTTAAATTTCTGTATTCTGAATTAATCTGGATCTGATTTCTTCTCAAGAAGTTGATTTTTCTTGACACATTACATAATTTTCTTGCCACATGTTGCTTTGTAAACGATATAAAAGTTATTTTTATGCCTTTGTGTGGTGGTTTTGTGATGTTATCCAGCTAGTACACCGACCAAAAACCTAGTATTATAAAATGTTGTTTTTGAAATAAAGTTTGATTTTTTTTCAAGTTTTATGCAGTATGTTGCATTAGCTCTATGGGAAAGAAAGATAAATTTGCTCGATTTCCCTATATGTCCTCATAGACTTTTTAATTTTATCACTATAGTAAATGTATAACTAGAAACTCCTTTAGATATTTCTGTATATATAATTTAACTCCAACTAAATGTTTTATATGTATGCAATAGCAGAATTTCACTTAAACTGAAGCTGAATTGCACAGCAAATGCAGTATAAAATGCGACCCCTGCTTTGTTCAGACTCGATGCAGAGCGCTAATGGAGCGAATGAATCGACCAGCCAATTGAGCTGTCACTCTTCTGAGCCTACACCCTCATCTGTACATGTGACACAAATAGCCGTGGCTTTAGTGTTAAACTAAACGCCCGTCCGGGATGTGTTTTGCAAAGTTCAATTTATTGCAAGTGTGTCTTAAGCAACAATAATATATTTTCAATGTATGTGCATAAGCATACAGAGCGCTTAACCTCTCCCTTAAATGATGTGCTGTTTGCATGAATGGGGTACATATAAAGCTCATGTCATATCATTTTGTACCTGGCACATATATCTATTATATTTGTTTTTTTCTCATAAAGTTAGCATGTACAGGAATAATTGAAGTATTCACATACACACAGTGCGTAACTTGGTCCTCTGTGAAACGCTTAGGGAAGACATCACCAATTTTTTCCACATGGTTGGCTATAAAACATCTGTCTTATTCATCTGACACTCACTTTGGGCAACACTTGTTTTTGTCACAAGGGATCCACGAATGTTTTGAAAGCAGTTTTAATGGAAAGTTTGGGAAATATATGTGCAATTCAGTGTTTATTAGAAATTTTAATTGACATAAAAATGTATTATTACAATAAGTATAAAAAAAGTGTTGTCTACTTACGTATAAAATTTTATTAGATAGGGATTTTTTTTAGATTGGGAATTTAATTATATTTATTAATTAGGAAATCTATTTAGTAAATAAATACAATTTAAATACAATTTACCATTTACATTGAATTCAAATGATCACTTCAGTTTCATTTTAGGATATATTTTATGGTTTTCATCTGTGTTTCTTTGTGTAGTGATGTGGGGGTTGCTTTGTGCAAAATGACACGAGCTCTCATTGGCTGCTAGATCATTAATTAATTTCTTTTCAGTAATAGGCTTTGAGCCGCAGGCCCACAAGCTTGACTGATGTGTCTTTCACCGTTTATAGCCAGAGTGACAGATCATCTAAATCAATCCATTTATACGCATCCTCGTTTCACATTTATTCATCCATCTGTCCTCCTACTTCCTGTCTCATCCTTTCATCTGATGCTGATTATCTTTTTCCTGTTGGAAATATGAATGTGTGATGAGTGAAGCATCATTTAGCAGGTGTGTTTGCATCCAAGCAACTTGCAGGTGCATTCCCCTAAAGCATCATGGGTAATTGCTGGTTTACACGGCACAATGCTGATAAATAGGGGTAATTCTCTATCCCCTGGGATATCCTTGTCTTAGATTAAAGGAAAACACCACCGTTTTTCAATAATTTACTATGTTCTTATCAACTTAGACAAATTAATATATACCTATCTTTTTTCAATGCGTGCACTTAATCTTTGTACAGCGCGTTGTGAATGTGTTAGCATTTAGCCTAGCCCCATTCATTCCTTAGGATCCAAACGTGGATGAATTTAGAAGCCACCAAACACTTCCATGTTTTTCCTATTTAAAGACTGTTACATGAGTAGTTACACAAGTAAGTATGGTGGCACAAAATAAAACGTGGTGATTTTTTAAACCGATAAAAATTAACTATATTGAATTCATCACTCCTGACAATTTTGACTTTTAACATTGTAGGATTGTCAATTGTAATTGTAACTTTTGTAGTGATATTAAGTAAGTATATATGGGTGATTCTCACGAAAACTTCAAGCATGAAAATGTAAAAATTGCTTAAATTTACTTTTTTTCCCACCAGACATTGAAAAACAAAGTCTGGAGTAAATGGGAACATTAATTTAAAAACTTTTACTTATCATTTAACAATTTTTGTAACATAATTTAAAAAATTAGTCCTAAAAAATCTCATTACCGCAACAGTCAGAAAACATCAACACATATTTTCAAAATGACATGACAAACCTGAAAGAACATAATTTGGAGATTCTGCACATGCATTTAAAATCAAAGTGTTATGCTTCTATTAATTAAATTAACATTTAATAAGCATCTGTTGCGGTAATGATTATCAAAATGTCGTGTAAGCATTCTGACAAGACAATATTTCAAATTAACTGTTAAAAAATGATCTTACCTGGTAGCCATCTTGAAGTAACTGGTTCATGTGCTTGGTCACTCAAAATCAAACTTTATTAAAATTCTGTATGTGTGCTTAAACTGTTCTCAAAAAGTGTTGCGGAGGATGAGATCATCAGGCATGGACACATAATTTTCCTAATTTTTCTTCATTATTATTATACATGAATATTCAGTAAATATTTTTTCTGTCATCTAAAGTAGTCCAGCAAAACATCCATTTATTTTTTTCCTTAATATTTTTGTGTTAATTTGATTAAATTACAACATAACGCATGTTCAAACACAGCCGGACACATTGCGGTAATGAGAATTTCAGCAGAAAATGAGATAAAATTTACAATTATAAATTCTTATGTTGAAATCACACATTGTGTAAGGTAGAACACAGTATTGTGTTAATTCTGATGCTTTTTAATGTTACTATATTACACATTTTAAGCTAAAATGATTAGTGGCGTGGTGTTTCAATGGTTTCGTGAGAATCACCCATATGCATTTATGTGTCTTACTTTATATGGGTCTGCTAATATGAAATTAGTAGATATTTACAAAGAAAATAATTAGAAAAGCTTAGACCATCATGAATTGGTTCAATGTGGCTTGTGATGGTTGGTGATGATTTGATGATGGTCTGGTTAGGTTGCTATTCACACCAAAAAAAGTCTGGTTGACCATTGAGGTCTTTGTGATGAAGCTGATTGGCCAAAAAACACTTGCCGCACAAGTTAGATTAAAGGTGGTGCACCAGCGTTTAAAATTTGTCATAATGACAAAACGCACTACATGAGGCTCAATGTTTTATGGGTACTAACTGACACTCAAGTCAGTGACTACATATGTAAACCAATAATGTGATTATTTCCAATAATCAGAGTAAGGATTTAATTGCAGTAAGATGTTTACATGACCGGACCTCTTTACTCCTGTTTATATGCTGTTTTTATTTTCTGATTATTCACACACATAGCCCAATGCAGAGCGCAAATGATGATCTCATATATGCTCTCCACAGTTTTAATTTACTTATATTAAATGATAAACACGTTGTTATGGACGTATTTCATTATCCGGTGCCATGATGAAGACAGAAGGGTGATTCTCGCGAAATTAGACTGATGAGGTGTCATGAAATGTTTGATAAAAAAAGTAAATGCAAAGTAAGAGTATCAAAATAAGAAGCATACAGTTACAAACCTCTCTTCATGTACTATTTTGCACATGATTTCAAATGACATCATACAAAAAATATTTTTTTCCACATTTAAGAGGAACATTCTCATTACCGCAATGTGTCCATGACTGGATTTTGATTCTTTGACATGGAAATATTTATAATTAAAAAATCTAAAAAATATAAAGCTTCAGTGCATGTTATACTATAAACATTTACAGTAAAGAAACATGTGGTATTTGTTGATCATTGGTAAATGTAGAGACAATAATAAGGAATATAAATGTGTCAAAAAAAATAATTATCATCCTCCGCAACAATTTTCAAAAATTGTTTAAGCCCTCGAGGAACTAACATAAAAAAAAAATAGTTGGAAGGAACATAATTGACTGTGACACTCAAGATGGCTACCAGGTACGCAGTTCTTATTTTTTCTCTCCAGAAAGGAGAGTACATAGACAACTTTTTAGTTCTCATTACCGAAACACGAGTTTGTAAATGCATATATTCAATGTAATATTATGTTGCGGTAATGATAATTTTTTATAATGATAATCTAAAAAATGTAAATAATTCTACAGGAAATATTTTTTAAATCCTCTAAAAATAATGGTTATTTCAGCTGTTTCTGGATGAAGGCAGACTGCTGACAGTGAGTCGTGTTGACAGAGTTCAGGTAAAACTTCCTAATGTCAAGTTTAAAACTAATTTGCGACTAAAACACGCGGGCACTTCAGTTAGTGCGGTATAAATGCGATTAAAGCATTTACATGGACACAGACATTATTTTTTCACAAGTATTGTGTTTACATGAGGTAAAGTATAATCGCAGTATTGCCAAAATCACATTATAATCACATTATAAGGTTACATGTAAACGTGGTCACTTACATCATACTGAGAGTGCAATACTGTGAAATTGCTCACTGTGCCTTACGTTCCGTATCCCATGATTCCATTGACATCATATACAGCAGTCGTATGATTGGATTGCATCATACATCATTGCTTTACTTCTGTTTTGAATCACATGCATGCTGATGACAAATCAATAGAAATAACTCAAGAAGTGAAATGTTTGAGGAACGCATGAAGCGTGCATTTTTGGTGCAGCATTTTTTGGTGCACAAAGAGGAAGACTAGAAGACCAAATTCAGGCTTATTTATCCGGACCATGTGACGTCACACCATTTTTGTGCCCGGTCACAGCTGTGCGTTCTTCTTTAGTCTATGGTCACAGCAGCCACAACTACCAGAGGAAGATCAATAAAACACTCCCAGGAGGTTCACAACAAGATTATAATATACCCGGGATATATGTTGTGCTGTTGGCTGTAGATTCAAAGATGTGATTAACTGTTGACTGTGCGGTGCAGGGTTGTTATCATAACGGGGTACAGAGTGCCACAGAGAGGGATTGTTCTTGCGCGTAGGTAAATTAAAGCCAAAAATGTTCACCAAGTTGTCTACTCTATGTATAATGATAGATATTATATTGTATTTATTTATGAGACCCTTTTAATTTCTGAAAAATGAAAATTTTGAATTATTAAATACGGAATTTGACAAATAATTAAAGATCCCCAAAAATCCGTTCCACGATTGCAAACAACTGAAGGGACTGGCTGGCAGCCGACTAACTCCTAAATGAAAAATCAGCATTTGTCTCTGTTAAGCCCTCCATTAAACTAATAAATGTGATCTTTAGCACATTAGATGTGGTGTGTTTGCTGCCATGACATACACAAATATGGCTGCGAGGATGGCGAATAAGACGGTACCCATGAATATACTGATGCATTGAAGGCCACTGAGCAGAGATAGATGGCATCTGTCCTTGTATTGGATTTCCATAGTTAAATATATCGCTGCCACTGAGGGAGAAAAAGATAATCAATAGCCTCTCTCTCTCTCTCTCTCTCTCTCTCTCTCTCTCTCTCTCTCTCTCTCTCTCTCTCTCTCTCTCTCACCTTTTTACTTTTTGACTTGACTTATACTGTACATTCAATGTCCAAGTTGGCATATACAGTATATAGCTGCACAGTACACACACACACACACACACACACACACACGCACGCACGCACATGCACGCACACACAACATCCTTCTAAGGGTGAAGTGCCCTTCAAGGCTCTTGTTCCTTTGCGGATGTGGGGTTAACGAGTATCAAGTGACAAGGTTTTTCAGTAATGGATGCTGAGTGGTTGTTGGAGGGGATGTGGGTTGGGGGTGCTATTCGGGTCCTGATAACACATGAAGCTCTGTTCCTAAACCTAGTAAGCTGCCTACCCACGGTAGACTGCATTTTTTGGCTTGCGATTGACACGATATATGTAATATCTTGTTTATGGGCTAATGTGCAGGGTTCCCACGGGTCCTTAAAATCCTTGAAAGTTTGTGAATCTGGGGGAAATAATTCAAGGCCCTGGGAATAGATACAGGTCATTGAAAGTGCTTGAATCTATTTTATGCAAGACGTTTTTTGGAAAAAAATTATATTATTATTGTGTAGTGTAGAATAATATCATAAAAATTCTAGACTTTTGAGCACACGTGCTAAACTGTTTGCTTTAAATGCTTATATCTTCTGTGTGCGAAAGTTGATTCATATCAAAATGCTTTTTGCATAGTTGTGTTTGACACATGAATTGTCTATGGTTACTTATGTAACTGTTGTTCCCTGAGAAGGCAACGAGACGCTGCGTCATAGTTCCTGCGTCCCTAATGCTGCCTTTGGCAATATTTCAGCTAGCAATATACTTTTTGGCTCCCACGTCACCCTGTCGTTAAGCTTCACCATTGGTTGAATTTGATTTTCAGACGCACTTACCCATGGAGGCGCCCCAAAGTGTCATCGCAGTGACACAGCGCGAGTTCCCTCGAAATGGAACTGTAACAATGTATCTTAAAATGTAACACAATGTAACCTTGCTCTCACTTGAAATGTGTCCCCACATTTTAGTGTATTGGACCTGAAAAGTCCTTGAAAGGTCCTTGAATTTGAAGTTAACTGTGGGAACCCTGCATGTGGTTCCATACTTTGTAATAGGGGCAATCATGCATTGCATTAAAATGTAAAACACAGTCATCTAATTGTCAATGAGTTTAGACTTGAGATATATAGTTGTATTTGATTTAATACTAAAAAGTTTTAATAAAACATCATTTCACCCTAAATTTGAACTGACTATTAATTAAATGTCCAAAAGAATGTTTAAGGTGCAAAATACATAACATTGCAATATTATATTATAGAAATTCCATTATTATACATAAGACTTCAGAGAAAAAAGATACGTAAAACAGTAGAATATGATTGTAATCACTGTAAAAAATGCAGCATAAAGTTTAAACAACTTAATGCAAATCAGTCCAACCTGCTTTTTAAGTTTTGACAAAGTCAAAGAAAAACAAGTTGAAAAAGTTTAACTTGCTTTGTTAATTTAAAGTATGATCTTATATTTTTTATACATTTTATTATCTATAATCTACTTACTCTTTCACCTGTTATGTGTGTGCTATTATTTGAAATTCTAAGTAAATCCAGCAACATGTGCTGATTCCTGGCTATGTTTGAAGCAGATCTGTGTTCACCTTTGTATGTTAAAAGGTCCCCCGACTATGAAGACTTGTATGCTTTAATACTTTTTATTTGCCTTCAACTACTTAAATGCATTGATACAAACACATTAAAGATTTTTGAGATCTGTGATGAAAAGTGCATTATAAATAAAATGTATTATTAAATATTTTCATAAAAATTTTTTAAAAACCTAATAATACTTATTTTAACCTATGAAGGCCACCATTATGTTTAGCGTTCTAAAATTGATGGTCGTTGTGAAATATTACGACAGTTTACTATCTTCTATAGTTTTTCATATGAGAATTTTTTTCTCTCCAATCGCCTTTATTTTAATATTCCTACCTTAGTATGTTTTCTGTATTATTATTAATTTATGTTATAGTTTCTGTAAAGGGCTGAACAGAAGACCCTAATGCTGTATTTGTATTGAAATGCGTACCAAATACCACCACCTGCTGTCTGTGTGTTTATAACTCTCATCATTTTATAATCTACTGATTAAAGACTTGTTTATCACGTTTATCTTGCCGTTGCATTAATAGAACGTGATTTATTGCAACCATTCGACATCATAGTGATGAAAAACAAAATGACACGCTCCGATTAAGAAAGATTTATTAAAGTTTATTAAAACTATGACTATGTTCATACTGTTTTTATTTTCACATTTATATTGCCAATACCAGTGTTAATCTATTAAACCATACATGTGTTTATAAGAGTGCATATTAGAACCTCACAGGTACATACAGTATTACCCCAAATTTTTTTTTACCTAAATTGTACATAATAGGACCTTTTTAAATGGTACGATCACACTGACAGCTTTTGTAAAAAAAATTCTGACAGTGAGTGTACGACAGCTTTCTGCGTACACTTTATTCTAAAGGTTGCCATAAATGCACAGTACAAGCATCAATCCGTGCAGTTTCATAACAAAATGACACTTTGCTGAGTGACAGTGCCAGGAATCATTGTTTAGCTGAGTGCTTGAACAGAACAAGGCCTGAGGGAGACAACGCCGTAACGTGTGTCAGAGATTTTTTTTTAAAGGAACTACGGCATCTGCTATTAGTCACGAGGGTGTGTGAAGTGTTAAGGCTCTTTCAGTAAAAATACACAGCCACACACAGCATATAAAGAGGAAAGTGTGTCAAGTGCTTTGACTGTCCTCAAGGGCCTTTACAAGCGGAGGTCTTTGATCTTTCACTGATCTTCGGCTGAGAGTGGCGAATGCTAGCGTCCGTTCCGTTAGCATTCAAACCTTTTCAGCCGCTCCAGTTATGCAATTGTAACATACGTCGATTTGCAAAAAGTTAGGTTACGTTTTAAGTCATTGGTACGACGTCTTTTCACAGTTAACAACAAGCAATTATGCAAATAAAGATTAATAATAGCAAGTAAAAAATAAACGCAAAAATGTAAGGTTACAAGATTAAGCTAATTATGTTTTATTCTCTGGAGAGTTTACAGTACAATTTATATTTTTTGTATCAAAATATAAAATACATATGGTTTCAAAGCTGCTTTAAAGCAAATTAATGTTTTTGCATTTAAAACCAAAATTGTAGCAATATGCAATGATTACAATAACTGCAGCAGTTTTATCATGTCTTGCAACCGTCTTTCTTTTTTCTGTTTGTCAATCTTTCCACTTGTGCTTATAGTTTTGCTTCGCTGTCTTCTAACCCCGGTCACACAGTCACATGCCCCTGAGCAAAAAGCTGTAAACTGCTGGAAAGCGTTCACACTTCCTCTTTCCTGACTGCGTGACCTCTTTACTACGTGGCATTCCCTGTAGGTTGAGTTGCAAGCTTACTCATGCTTCCTGTGAGAGTCTCCTGTGGCTCTAATGCGGATGGGGTGGGTTGTGTGTTTAGACAAATCGTGTGTTTAGACCTACGCTACCACTAGAGAACTAACGTTCGATTGAGATCAAGAGTCTGGGGCCTTTTGTAGCATAGTCACTACCTAAAGAACAGGGTATATAATAGTTATATATTTGTACCCTAGGTTATTTTCGCAGGTTTTAGGATGTACAAAAGATTTCGATTTTGCTTTGTTTAGATTATTAAATTATCACCCTGACGCCTAAAACTACTACATTAGTGGTTCTTTAGCTCCATTGGTAGGGCATTGCATTAGCAGCGCAAAAGGTTGTGGTTTGATCCCAGGGAATACACATAGGGGCGGTTTCCCAAACAGGGATTAGACTAAAAAAAAGTATAAAAGCTGTTCAAACTGAAAACAACTTGCACTGACATATCTTAAAATACATCAGTGCACTTTGTTTTTCCTTAAAATGCATGCCAGTAATGTTTTAGTAGGCATTGTTTGTTAAAGGGCCCATGGCATGAAAATCTGACTTTTTCCATGTTTAAGTGTTATGACTGGGACCCCAGTGCTTCTATCAACCTAGAAAATGTAAAAAAGATCAACCCAGTAACTTAGTTTTGGTAAACCATTCTCTACAAGCACATGAAAAAATAGGTTGTTGAAATTTATATTTGCACACACCTACAAAGTGGCAATTTTAACATGCTTTAATAAATTATTTATGTGGTATTTAGAGCTAAAATTTCGCATATGTGCTCTGGGGACACCAACGATTTATTTGACATCTTAAAAAAGTCTTGTGCCATGGCCCCTTTAAAACTAGTTATATTTCCTAATTAAACTAAGGCCTAGTCCTGGCTTAAGATAATCCCTGTCCGGGAAACTACCTCATACTGTTAAAATGTTATTTTGGATGCACTGTAAGATTGTCACAAATACAAATATACAATTTACTTAAAAATTCAATAAAAAATAGTTGTGATTGGCAATTAATAATAAGTCTGTTTCAGGACTTCCACGAAGTTACTTTATAAAGATTGTTATACATATTCTGTGCTTCATTCATTAAATAATTCTCACAAATTATTGTAATTATTTAATTTAATCACTCTAAAAAAATGGTGGATTATTTTCCAACCTGCGTTGGGTCAAAAAAAAGAATAAACCCAAACTGGTGGGTTGTATTAACATATGCATAAATGCTGGGCCCAATATAAACATTTTCTGGGTTTGTCACTTTTTGACCCAACGCTGGGTTGAAAATAACCTAGCATTTAAAAAAAATTAATTGCTATAGGATTTTAAGATAAAACTACTCAACATATTTAAAAATTAATTTATTTAATGAAGAAAATATATTTTTAGGAAGGTGAAAGTTCAGGAAGGTGAAAGTTCTGTAAATAACAAAAAACAAAAACAATAAAGTGACCATAACAGAAAAGTCTGCAGTAGTGAGCAAACTAAACCCGTAATATGAAAATAGCATTACTTTGATCAAACTGATAGATCAGATGATAGACGAGCACAAATAATAGATGAAGTGCTGCTGCAGATTCAATACATCAACATGTTTTTCTAAACGTTTGCAATATTTGTAATAATCACATCAGACACAATATTTAATATAAGGGTATAGGGTAAAAGCGTTTAAATATAATGTAGTAGACACTGATGGAGCTTTGGTGGTACCCAAGACAAAACAGGACTATATTTACTGTGCAGTGACTTGATAATTGTACATTATTTAAAGTGACTTAGAAATGAGAACACGTAACATTTTGTGTATTAGGTACTGTATATATATATTGACAAACTGTGGTAAAAAAACAAATGTTTCAGTGGTTTTGAAACAAATAAAAAAATCTGAAGCACTGCTAAAAAAGCTGCATATGTTTTTCACAGGGAAGATGTAGACTATAGCAGGTGTGTGTTTGTGTGTTGAGTTCCTCACTGTGGTCAGCAGCACCGTCACAGATGGGGCTTTTTAATGCTCTCATAACTGCTAAGGGTCCTCTATAGATTTCTGCAAACATCAATCGCTCATGCAAACCAGCGTACCACCTCAGTGGCCTATTTGCACTCTTCAAAGGTGTGAAAAAAAAGATTTTACAGCTGGTAATGGGCACAAAGAAGAAACACAAAAGCTAAATCATGCCAGAATCTGTGCGATCCACAGAAACAAACTATTGCTAGGATTTATACAGGAGGTGTCATTTATCTAAAGTTAATTAGAGACATTTTGCACAGAGAATTGAAGTTTTTTTATTGCAGCGCCCCTCCGAGCCATCCATTTGGATCCTTTTAGCTTCACTGAAGCTCAAAGCTGTGTGGTTTATAAAAAGATGTTCTCTCCGGGCCTTTTTAAAAGTGCTCCAGTAAAACTTTCATAAGGGTTTTAAGCACTCGACTGAAACGCTGCCAGAAACAGATTTTTAGGGACGGTTTTAGTTAAACTCCTCAGGGAAGACATGCATAAGAATAGGTTAGAAACATTTACTTGCCAACAATGACTAAGGAATAATTCAATTATTAGTATTGGATTAAATTGAAGATTGATGCAAAACCCTCTAAATGCATCTTACATGTTTTCTTGTAAATTAGCAGATTCTGCCAACAAACCGTATTTCTGAATGATTTGATGAATGTGTAATACGTGGCAAGAGCATTCGGTTACAGGGTGTCCGCGCGCACGGTAGTAAAAGATAGTAAAAAGAATCTACCAAAATGAAGGCCCTTGAAAGGTAACAAATGCAATTTGACTTGATAGTAATTTTTTTGCTTAATATTTGTGTCTCTATTTTTTAACTTCATCTAGTATAGTTTAAAAATATATGGTGCTAACAGGACCTGAGTTAGTCATAGTTGAAGTTTAAGCAGTTTTTGCAGCTATATTAGCCTTAAATACACACATGCATCAAAATTCCCGGCTTTTGCAAGTATCCTCATAAACACGACAATTTATGTCTTAAAGCAACACCAAAGAGTTTTTTTTACCTTAAAATAACGTTTCCAAAAAAGTTTCAGTCATTCATCCACTCGAAACAGGGTAAATGGCACTTTCACATTCACTTTGCAGCCCTCTATCGGCCAAAACCGCACTAAAGAAGTTTCCAACCGTCGGGTCGCGGTCCTGTAGTTCGAGTGAAAACTACAAAAAAATGCTTTACGGCAGACCTACAATCCAATCAGAGCCAGCTTTGCTGCAGAAGGCTAAATTATTTACGACAGTGGTAATGGACAATTCCGCTTCCAACCTGTAGGGCGAGCAAAGAGCAAAAACTCTTTAGTGTTGCTTTAAAAGAAAGTTAACAGTTAAAAGAGAAAACACATGTGTAACAGTATATTAGATCCGGACTTTGGTCTTAAAGGGGAAGTTACCCAATTCTGCTCCTGTCTGTCACTCATGTTAATCAAACAGCATTGAGAGAAAATCTCTCACTGCTCTTAACTAAATCACTTTTCTACCATTATTAAGATTTGTACGTCGAGGTTTATACGAGTTGCTCGTTCAGGGTTCATATTCATACTGTTTTACTGTGGGTTCACACCCGACGCGTTTGAGGCATCAAATTCCCGTCTACCGCGTCTAGTTTGCCGCTTGAGCATTTTGAGTTTACACGCTTTATTCGGGCGTGAAAGCTGCGCATGAAATTCTAGTCATCAAGATATTCACACAGAAATTTGCGTCATGGGAGGGGCTTCTGCGACTCCACTCGCTTCCTGTAATCACGTCATTACTAGAGGAAGGTCCTGAGTGGTTAACGCGGCACATTTTTCTGGCAGAGTTCAAATTTTTCAACTCGCGTGTTTGCCGCAGCAACGCTCCATTTGCGCGAACTAGACTCACGAATGAGGCGGAATAGCTTGTACCGCGCTGCGCTAAATGCCTCATTCGCGCCGCGAGACCTTCAGGCGCGCATCAACGCGTCTTTATATTGACTTAACATTGACATCACTCGCACTTGACGGCTGTACCGCGGCTGTAACTGAGGGTTTACACCAAACGCGAAGCGTGCAATCGCATTGGGTTGTTTGCTCTATATTACTTGCGGGATTTAACTTCGTGTCATGCGAATTTTTCGCTCGAGTTGAATATTTTCAACTGGTGCGAAGACGCGTTTGAGGCGAATAGCGCCTGTTTTCATTGCAAACGCGCCACCCATATCGATTTGCGCGAGTAGATTACATACAAAGTCAATGCAAAGACGTGATCAGACGCGTCCTCGCGTGGGGCGATGTGATTGACGCTTCTGATCGCGTCTTTGCATTGACTTTGTATGTAATCTAATCGCGCAAATCGTTGAACTCGTATCTGGTGTAAACCCACAGTTAGAGCTATAACTGTGTGAACAGAACAGACCCTGAATTATTTGTTTATGTGTACTGAATAACAACAAATTTCTGTAACACTTTACAAAAAGGTTGTATTTGTTCACCTTAGTAAATGCATTATGAACAAAACATGAACAATATATTGTATATAAGCAGTTATTAATTCTTGTTTATGTAAGAGTTAAGGGTGTTAAATTACAGTTATTGCTCACACACATACAGATAAGTATCAATCCAGTCATGCTAATTATAGAAGTGACACATTTGACCAACGGTGACAGTAGGGCTGTGTATTGGCAAGGGCCTCATGATACAATACGTATTATGATACATAGGTCATGATACAATGTATCACGATACAATACGTTGCATGTTGCAATACATTTTTCTTTTTTGATCAAAAATGTTAAAAAAAATAGAGCTGATTTTTTTAATACTTTTTTTAAGCCAAAATGCTTCCACACGTCAGTTTTGAAAGCAGCAGGTGTTTTTAAATTTTCTGCCATTTTCTCACTCCCGCTAACTTGCCGTATATGACAGACAACTGGACAGCGACTACTACAGCAGCAGCGCATGAGGTCGTTTGACACACACAGAAGGATTTGATGGGTTCAAAAAATACAGACAGTAGAGATTGAAATATCGATACACTATCGTGGAAAGATGTATCACGATAGTTAGCTGTATCAATATTTTTGCACAGCCTTAGGTGACAGTAGACCGGCGATAATCCTCATGTATAGATTGACAATTAATCTGAAAGCAGGCTTCTCACTGGTTACAGTCATGATCACATTGATGGTGGTATGTTTCATCGACTGTTGTGAATGATGTAAGCGAGTGATGTAATCAAAGCAAGAACGAACACATGACTGCCATAAGGGATTGTTATCCATCCTGTCAGCAAATCACATTTATTTATAATTCCACTTCAGTCTGCATATTTTATTTAACGTTCCTGTTTTTGTGGATGAAGGATGCGGCGTGTCGGATGGCAGGGATGTTTAATCCTCGTGGTTGTGTGGGCACTACAGCATGTGGGAGCAGCTCTTTGCCTTATCCATGGGGATAAGAAATTGTACAGAATGGTTACGGTGTAATCCTGTTTTACAACACTGTTCAATACTTTAATGATATTGTCAATACACTTTTAAGTGAATGATTTGTACAACAGCATACATTTTTGGGTTTTATTAGGGTGATAACAGTACTCGCAAATAATTATTATTATTTTAAAGTTAAAAGAAACACAGCAAGAACATGAGTTCAGATCCACTGACACAAAGCATTGTGGTTATTATGTAGGTCATGAAAGCAGCTGTTTCCTCTTGAGTCTTGTCCACCTGGCTATGATCAGTGTTGTGGTGGACTCGAGGGTTTTCAGCACTGTGGTTGCATTGCTGTTGGCACACACTCGTTCTGTTTGGGTTTAATTTGTTGTTCTTTGAGAATATTGGCATTGAATTTAAGACAAACAGGCCAAACATTGCAAGTTTGCAAATGCAGTTGTAAATGCTGGAAAGTGAATTCTCCCTTGTTGTGTTTGTCATGTTTATGTCTTTGTCCTTTGGAGGAATTACTCTGCAGATGTTCGAATGAAGTCACTGGAATAGTATCAGTATGAAATCGACATGGACACTGTTTAATACCCTGCTAAATGGGACCCGGCCTGTGAAAACCCACCTAAAGTCATTTTTCTTGTGATGTATTGTTTTCTACATAAAGTCGTCCTACTGTACAGAACAATGAAGAATGCTTTTACAACACTTATTAATAATGTTAATTTCTATACATTTTATGCATACACTGTCAGAAAAAATGGTCTAATAATGCTCCACTGGGATCTAAAGGGTCCTAACATGTATCATTTAGGTACTTTTTGGAACCAATATGTATATTTGAGGCACAATTATGAACAAACGTGAATATATGAAATATGCAAAAAATTATTTTAAAGGTGCATTGTGCATTGCACAACTTTTAGAAGGATCTCTTGACAAAAATAACTGTATTATCAGTGGTGTATAAAGACCTTACAAATAGGGCTGCATGGTAAATCGCATATGATTGTCATGTGCATCTCGTCAGTAAAGCCGGTTTCTTCATTAGTAGTAAATTGCCATCACCTGCTTTCAGATATATCGCCATTTACTACACAAAGCTGTAGTTCACTGACAATCAGGGCAGTTTTTCCTTCAGTATCATGGACGTATCACCTGTGATAATGAATGTGATATTGCCCAGCTTGTCAGTAAAACTATGGCTTTGTATAGTAAATGCCGCTCCATCTGAAAGCAGGTGATGGCGATTTACTACTAATGAAGAAACCGGCTAAACGGGCAAACTGCTCTACAGAGCGCATTTTATTACGTTGTCTCAGATGATGACATGTTTGTCCCATGAAGGTTACCGTAGCTTCTCTATGTGTTTCAAAAAGAAAGAGTGAGCTGTGGACTGAGCCGTTGGGGGACCTTTAAATGTGAGTTTTTAATTCTCTGGTAATGCTAAAGTTTCTTAATAATTCCTTTGGAAATTGAAAGGCAGCCTTTAACTCTTTTCCCGCTATGAACGATTTATCTCGTCAATTAAGAGAAAACACTTCTCTGCCAATGACGAGTTTTTATGGCAATCATATTTCCGTGTAGTAAATGCCTTCATCCGTCAGTACCTCTTTCTCTCTGCTGACTGACACCAAGGTTTAAGCTTTTCTCCACCCACCTCACCACATGCTCCTTGACCCAATCCCCTTCCATTTATTACAGGCCATTTCAGACACCCTGACACCAGCACTCCAGTATTCCGCCTTTCTGTCTCAGAATGACCTCCTTGATGACAATCAATCAGGCTTCAAATGCAACCACTCCACTAAAACAGCGCTGTTAGCGGTTACGGCTAGCTAAGGCAGAATCCATATCCTCAGTTCTGATTTTACTAGACCTATCGGCAACCTTTGACACAGCCAATCATCAGATCCTACTTGCCACCCTATCATCGCTAGGGATCATGGGTACCCCCCCTCCAATGGTTCAAATCTTATCTCTCTAAGAGATCCTTTAGGGTGTCATGCAAGGGTGCAAGGTCCACAGTTCACCCAATGATCACCGGGGTCCCTCAAGGTTTAGTGCTTGGTCCACTCTTTTTTTTCATCTATGCAGCATCTTTAGGACCTGTCATACATGGCTTCTTCTACCACTGCTATGGTGACATACAGATCTGCTTCTCATTTCACCCTAATGTTTCCACGTTTATTCACTAGGTGGCGCTCTTACACAACTTATAAAACATTAAAGCGTTTTATAAGAGAAAAGAGAAAAACTCTGTGTATGTTTTGATCATTGCTCTGAATCTGATCTATAAGACCTTTTAAAAAATTCAATTATCTAAGCTTTTTGCTCAAAATTTGGTATCTTTGAAGAAACCTTCACATATTTAAGAGGTGATAAAAAGAACAAATGAAGACAGGATAAATCTGTTCTTTCATTTGATATATGTTATGTTTGTATATTTAAACTTGGCATTAAACTTTTGTAAAAGTAATAAAAAATGCCTCCTGGCAACTTAAAAAAAAACACTGGCAGGGAAAGAGTTAATAGTCAGATTTTGATGTCTGTGGTATAAATCTCTCCAGTGAGATCATTCCTACATGGGAGGGATATGGGACAGTAACTGGACAATGTAGAGTGTTCAGAAGATGCACAGCTCAAAAGTAAACTGATCTCTCACTACTGCTGGTAATGCTATTATACGATTTAAAATCATCTACAGTTACAGTATTAATATGTAATTGTATTTTATAGATGAAACAAGGCACATGTTTTTATGCTTTCATCGCTGAGGTTTTATTTATGAAGGCGGTATTGTACTGTATATCAGAGCTCTGATTTAATTACAGTACACTCATGAAGGCACAAATGAGAAAAATGAATAATTAATAAGCATAAAAATGGAAAACTGTAACTGGATTAAATATTCATTTCATTGCCATGTTATGCATCAACTTGATAGTCACGAGACCCATTAAACGGCTTTCGTACCAATGTCAGTCTGATGTCCTCTGAGATCTGTGGGTGAAATTATATTAAACTCCAGTCCATAATCACTGATCTGGGGTCAGGAATAAACACTCAGGAAAGCCTGAGGAATATGCCTGCAAGAAATAAAGTGGATATTGCAAGGCAGTCTGCAAGCCACAAAGGACTTTGCTTTTAGTTTAAATATAGGCAACACTTATATTCTTCTTTGAGACATTGACATGGACCACAAAGGCTTCTGGGGGATTTTAACATCTGATTTAACATCATCTCCTGCTGAGTGTAAAATTGCATTTTATTATATATATATCAGGGGTAGATCTCACTGTTGCAGAGCTTTTGTAAAGGGCCAAAACATGGCTGTTTATAATCAAGTTGGTTTGATTAGTTGTGAAACTAAATATATTGCATTATATAAACTTGATTTCAATAAAGCTTTTGATTTTATAAGATTAGATTTTTAGTAAAAAAGAGTCCTGCATAATTCACAGCAGATGCTTATTTATTTAGACACTTTAAGGCAGCTGGTACTTTGTGTTGTTTCAGATAGTTAATGAACATCAAAATGTTATGATGCATTTTAACTTTTGCTTTTATATAATCCATAATTTCTGTTTATATGAAGAGCAAACGTTATAATGGATCATAAAGTTTTGGTGTTCATTAAAAAACATAGTCAAGTAGGCAGTTTTGAAACATGAGTGTTATTAAAAAAACATGGAGTATGAACTACATGTTGATCAGTCCACAAGTCTCATGTAAATGTGCATTTTATAAATGTGACTCTGGACCACAAAGCCATAAGGGTCATGTCATGGACTCGTATAGGGATACCATCTAGAGTTCTTCAACCACCACATGGAGGATGTTAAAACCCAATTTTAAGTTATCCCAAGCCAGTACAATAATGTCCACACAATATATGAGAACATTGAGTATATGCTTTACATTTTAGATTTATTAATGGATGTATTTTTGTTTATTTTATTATTTATTTTTTTGGTTTTATCTTATTGTCTGTATAGAACAATACTGTAGCACCTTTGCCCAAGACAAATTTCCCTTCGGGGACAAATAAAGTTTAACCTTAACCTTAACCTTAGAGTACAAGATGCTCACATGTGCAAAAACATAAGGAATTCAAAAGGAAAAAAAAACACTTTAATATATAAATAAACAATAAACCTGGATCAGGTATAACAAATCAGAGTACTCAGCAGATACTGCTCTCACTACCACCCGTCATAGGCTAACCTGCTCACTTCCTTGTAGTGATGGTCACTTTCGAAGCACTGCTTCATGAGGCTTCGAAACTTTTTACGAATCTTTTGTTTCGAATCAATTTGTTCGGAGCTTGTTTCAAACTGGCCAAGTCACGTGATTTTAGCAAACGAGGCTTCATTACGTCATAACTGTTTCGAAGCGTTTCGAAAATCTGATGGTTCACCACTAGGGGGAGTTGATCACATATGACCAGTGTCTAATATGGTTAGGTGAACTCGGGTCAGTTTTATTTTGCAAGTTTATTATAAAACATGCATCCTTTTGACTAATAACACTGCCATTTTGTCTACTTTTTGTTTATAGACAGATTTAATGACAAAAATTTGCATAATTAAAATGAGAGTTCGTTTTAATGATTTGTTTGCCCTAAATAAAACTAAAAACACATAATATTATTTTGTAAAAAAAGTGTAAAATGTTTGGACAGACCTGGTTTTACAATATTTTGACCAGTAGGTGTTGCCAGCATGTGTAGTGTTTTGAACTGCCTCGATAACCTGAGTTAATTTTCAAAGCAATTGGTTCAATTGATTCGAAGCTTCGAAAAGCTTCGTTTCTCCCATCACTACCTGCTTCTTCTTCTTCTTTTACGTTTTATGGCAGATTGCAACCATGACTTATCAGGTGCATACCGCCACCTACTGTATTGGAGTATGCAGCATGGAAAAATCTACTTTATATATATTCCTGTCAGAATTATACACATGGGTACAACCATTTTCCAGCAAAAATGAATTGTATTAAAAAGCATTAAGGTCATGAACAGGTATTAGAGATCAAGTAAAAGTATTAGAAGATCAAGAAACACCCATTTCCTTCTACCCATAAATTTAAACAGCACAGCACAAACTTCATTTGAACAATAATTGCAGACAGAAAACATCAATAACCTCATCAAAACAGTTTCACCCCTTTACCCACCATACTTGGTATCTCCCACTCCCATGGTGCAACACAGCCCAGGTATAAAAAGCACAACAAAAGTCCATTCTGGTCCTTTACTCAAATCAAGATGGCTGCCACCATGTATGCTGATACCGGTAATAGTCCATAGTTTGAGAAAAGTTTAAATGTCCACGGGGTTTGTGCCAGTCTGAGACACCACAGTCTAGTGTATGTTTGGGCAAATGTGTGTGTAATCCATCTCTCCCTTCACTGGTACCTTAAGGTAAATAAAGAGTCTTTTAAAATCCAATTATGTGTTATTGTGTTTCTAAAGGGTTAACCAGGGGAATACAGGGAACAGAGGGCAGCTCTGTGAGCAGGGTAAATTTAAGTACATACTTCATCTTAAAGCTGAATAAAAAAGCGTTGCACTAGGACAACATATGTCTGAGATACAACAATTTGAAAATCTGGAATCTAACGGTGCAAAAAATCAAAATACTAAGAAAATCGCATTAAAATTTGTCTATATAAAGTACTTAGCAACATACACTACTAATGATAAATCATTTTTTTATATATTTACAGTAGGAAATTTACTAAATATCTTGTTAATATAAAAATATAAATGTGAAACACGATCTCTACTTAATATTCGAATGATATTTGTATACAATGTATTGTTGGCTTTTGCTACAAATATACCCGTGCTACTGGTTTTGTGGTCCAAGGTTACAAATGAGTACATTTATAGCAACAGTTACAACACAGAGTACCACCTGCATAAAAGTTTGTATGTGTATATATATGTGTGCATCAATTCTTACAAAGACCACTTTTACTTAATAACACTAACAATATTAACCTGACCACTTTTGCTTAATAACACTGAATAGAAAAGTCCTGTGCAGTACTGTGCAAAAGTCAAAAGGCCACCATCACCAGCTTTGTTTTAGCAAAGTTTTAATGTCCATCCATATTTATTTTTAACTTTTATTTTTTAAAGATACAAACAGAAAATACAGGAAATATGCGCACAAAATTAAAAACAAACAATTTTCAGAACTAAAATGTCTTCTTTAGGCATCAGTCAGTATTAAGTGTGACCTCTCTTTACACGAAACACATCTTGAGCGTTTTTGAGGAGACTGAAGTCATTTGATTAGAATTAGAAATTAGGATTTAATTTCTTTTAGGTTTAAGAGATCCTGCAGCTGCCTGCCATTGATCAAGTGGAAGAGTAGTTTACCCTAAAAATTTGACATTTCAGCTTATACTTTTATACAGTTTCTAATACCACATACACATTTCCTGTATTTTCTGGTTGTATTATGATTAAGAGACTGAGAAATAATTATATATGATCAGTATACAATTGCAAAAACAACAAATCTAATGGTAGCATGGTGGACTTTTGCAAAGTACTGTGTATGCATGCATACATACTCGTGTACATGAAACAGTTTTACTTTGTCCTTTGTTTAGTGTATTTAATATAATATATTTAGTGTTTGTTATAAATTATATATATTTTTCTGTATTTTACTTGTCACACTATTGTTTCATCCACCTTTCCTTGTTTGTTCCTTTGTACTGATGAATTAGCAGAGAGAAGCTGTAAAGCATTCAGATTTTCCTCCCACTATCTGAACAATTTCTAGCCCACATGCAGATGCTTCTTATTTACTGTATATAATCATACATTACAGTTTTACTTCAGATTTATATATCAATCCTTTATCAAGTGTGTTCATTTGTGTGTTTACACCTACTCCCATATCAGTTATCTGTACTGAGGTTGCTGAGGACCTTACATGTGGCCTGTTCATGACAAATAAGGACTATCAGATTAATTTATCTACATATCTATTTTCGACGTAATAGCACTTTACTAGGGGTGTGACGAGACGACACACGAGATTGGGTTCACGAGAACAAGACAAGATTTTTACACTTTTTAAGAAATCCTCAATGATAAAATGAATGGAAATCACATTATTTTGAAATGTTTTAACTAATCTAGGACTGTCCCTAACAATTATTTTGCTCATTTATAATGAAGTTGATTTTTTGTAATAAAGTAGACCCAAGTGAGCAAAAACCTTTAAAATTACATCACAAATCTGTAAAAGGAAGTTAAAATTAAAACAAATCATCTTTGGGTGCTTTCCTTTAAGTTTCCTTTCAGTTTTCAGAGGCCGATGATGAACATTTTCTCAAAGTTCCTTTCACTTTAAGAATTTCAGATTTTACTGTATCATATTAAGTGCTGTTATTGAAATGAGTATGACTACTGTAGTTTTAATTACATAAATATTTATGCATTTGGCAGATGCTTTGATCTAAACGAACTATATATTAATATCAATATGTGTTTGCTAAGGCACCTGTGGTCTGGACCAGACTGCATAAAGCTCCAACTTACAGCTCAATTTAGCTGATCTCAGCAAATATGACTTCATTTGTCAGGGAAACTCTTCAATTCTTGCTGATAATTTCAATGACTGTAAAAGTATTATTGAAAGATACTAAATGCATTTAATGTTACACTGTAAAAAATACTTTGCTGCTTTAAACATTTTTGTTGAATCAACTCGGAATAACAAGTCATTTCAACTGCAAAAAAACTTTGCTGCCTTAAATTTTTTTGTCAAATTAACTCAAATTTACAAGTCATGTCAACAGAGATGAGTTGTCACAACTTATAAAATATAGTTGAGAAAAGTCAACTTAATTTTATAAGTTATAATAACTCACCAGTAGTTTTAACAACTCATCTGTAGTCAAGATAAATAATATGTTTTTAAATATATTGATAAAATAATTACATTGTATTGATTAGCAACTATTAATAAGCTTATGAGCTGAATTTTAGAAAAAGTGGTATAAAAACACTTACAACAATAATGTTGTATAGGTGAACTTGCAATAAACAATAAAGGTTATCATTTTTTATTACTCTTTGTTAATGTTAGTTAATGCCAATACAATTTTTTATGTTAGTTCATTGTGCATTAACTAATGTTAACAGTTATAACTTTTGATCTTACAAATATATTTTCAGATAAAATAAATGCTATAGAAGTGTTGTTGGTTCATGCTGGCTAATGCAATAACAAATACAAACTTATTGCAACGTGCTACCAAATTATCTTTTGTCTTTTGGTCTGTAAATTTTATAGATTTTTTTGTACGTTTATCATATTTGCATTTTGTCCAACTATACATAGGAGAAATGCTGCTTTTACCTTTTAGAATATGAAACTAGAGTCAAGCAGACACACTGAGCACTTTTACAGTCATTGCGAAATCCCAGTGCTGTCATTTCAATAGATCTGTATCTATAAACCAACCCGAAAAACTTTCATCTTTGCACAGGTTTATAAGAAATGAAGCAAATAATGTTTGTAGAGTGAAATAAATTCTCGGTGTGTTTGGATTCATAGGAAACACATCATGGTCATGAATTCACCCTTTAGGCGTACCGAATGTAAAACAATGCATTTAAAGTTTGGCACCTGTTAAAGTCTACCCAGACCATTTTTCTCTCCGTCACCCTGTTTTGCAAGCACAGACAAATAAATTTAGATTCAAATGATAAAGGGGCTTTTCTCTGTGTTTTGGAAGTCTTTATCCAGTCTTTCCATAGCAATGGTCTGTCGGTATGCAGGACCTTCCCTTTTCTAAATGTTACCAACATCAGGCGCTCCAAGTTCCCCATCACACTTAGTAAGATTTTTGTGCCATTCGTGATGCTATTTTTGCAACGTCAGGAAATTTCCTAACGCTCCGTTACGTCTTATAAACGAAAGTATTATTTGCCTATTGTGCTTAAGCTGCCATATTTGGTCTTCCTGTACATTTGCAGATTTTAATGACAAATGCATACTCCTTAACCATGTACAGAGTGAAAACTGATACCTTTGAGATGTCACTTGAAGTCTAGCCTGTACAGGAAGCTAGGCGACCCATTCATCTCTTTTAAGAGTTAACATAATATCCGGTGTGTGTCAGCAATGATATCTCAGCATGTACACCCACTATAAAACATATTCGGGTAATGCAACAGATCCGCTGTTTGGTGCTATACCTTGTGGAACATTACTGTAACAAGCCCGTATTCAAGTCTTTCCGGTTTAAGTGTAAATGCGTGTAGGTGAAGATGTGGAAATCCCAATAGAGATTGCCCAAATGCAATGTTTATGAATTGAGTAAAACACAACCAACTTTATATCCGACTTATAAGGTATTTTTTGCATTACTAAGCCACTTTTGAAGCAAGTCATTGCAAAGTCAAGAGTCTTTGATTTTTTTTGTCTTTTATAAAAACATTTGCACATTATTAATTATTTAAAATACAATTTGCAGCTTTTCTAACTGACTTTTGTGGTGCAATATAATAGATATGCAGTATATTTTTTTACGGTAATATATTTTTGATTCAAAATAAATTATGCACCACCATCATCAGACTGTTTTAAAAATTAATTGCATTGAATCAGATGTTAACCCTCTTTGCAAGACAGGACTTTAATAGGGAGCCCAATCTCTCTCTCCTGTTCTCTTAGCAACAGTTTTATGCACGGATTCATAGCTTCACGCTTGACTCGGTTTCGTCTCTGTTTTCATAATGTAATGCAGCTGTCATGCAGAAAGCAGAGTTCATCCGAGCTGGTGTGATCGCGATTGATTTCTGAATGCATCCTCCCCAGGCACAATGTGTTCAAATGCACATCTACACAAATACAGCTGAATAATAACCAACAAGTTTCAGCTGGAATCACTACTATGTTACAATATTTGCACCTATCCATGACATAATTAGTTTGATGGCTTTGCTTGTCTGTATTTGAATGCACAATTGACCTGTGCAATGCAACCACTGTCAGAAAAAATGGTCAAAAAGCTGTCACTGCGGCAGTGTCCTTTAATAAAATCCCAATATGTAACATTTACAGATACAGATATGTATACATTTGGTACCAATTTTAACATGCACTCTTGTGCCTCTGAGGTACTTATAAAAAATATTTGGGTACAAATGTGTACGTTTTGAAAGGGTACTGCCACTGTGACAACTAGGGACCAATTGTTAACCATTTTTCTGGCTTTGTGTGCATTAATCTTTCTGTATGTGACAGTTGATTTTGTTGAATTAAATCACTTGAAGAGATACTGAAGAATTTTCAGGACTCAGGATGAGAAATTTAGTGAAATGTTGGGTGGTGAACACTCATAGTGTTGAATGAATTTAATGCATATGTCATTATTTTGGTCTCAGAGGTTGATTGTCAATGTTAACATCTACTGTAACAGTATTGAAACATACAGCTTGATGCACACTGACCCCTGCTGGTTCAAAGTAGTGCTGCAGTTCTGTTTATAATTACTGCCTTGATCATGATTATATTAATAGTAACACTTCTGATATGCAGAATATATGTCTGTTGTTGTCTATTATTATTTTTAATGCATTTTAATGTTTATATGAAGTGTAATTTATTCATAGAGATATTTAACTTGAAAAAAAAGCCAATTGCGGTGTTTAGCAATGAAAATATTATTGTGAACTGATTTCCTACTTGTAGTTTTTACATAATATAATAACTTTAACTCATTTCAATATGTCATATTTACTTTTTAGGAGAAAATATTGTTTCAGATCACCCTGTCAGTGTGCATTTTTTTATAATGCCCATCTGACTGTACATTATCATTTACTTTTGCAAGTAATATCTATTTTTGATATTAATAAATGTATTGATCTTTTTGCTTTTAGGTTATGGACACATTGTCCAAGCTTTCACATACTTATATAGCACAGCAAACTGGAATAAGGTATGTTTAGAAATAAGATGTAATTCTGTTTATTTGAAGATGAAAACATATTAACATTAGTCTGTCTCTCTCTTTTTTCAGGCCATTTCCAACAGAAGAAAGTGTTGAAGATGAGGACATTTATAACCACCTTGAGGATCTGATAGAGTAAGCCCTTTTTACTATATTATACCATGCTATAACAAACCATATCATACTATAATCATTCCCACTTTTCAAAGCTTTTGTTAAAAAAAGATATATGGGTCGATACCAACATATTCTGCTATGCTATAATCTACACATACACACACACATGGTCATTTCTGTCAGTTCACTAAGCCCAACACACCACTAAGGTAACAGCATCTGACATTAGCTGTCAGATATTGCCTTTGGCCGTTTGCCAGTGTTCCCAGTACTGCCACATACTGTATAAAGTCTCTCACTCCAGTGGACAGCCAGGAACAAACACACATTAAAAAAAACTGTGTAACAGGACTATGGAGAGCACAGCAGTACTGTTTTGATCTCACACCCCACAGGAACAGTCCAAAAGTGTTAGTCTTTTGTTCTACAAACTAGTGTACTACACTCCTACACACCCCTACACACTGTGATAAGTACACAAATAAGTATATAGTATGTGAGTGTTGGGAAATTGTAGCTGAATCATACTGTCATATGATATCACAATTGCCACATTAAGGGAAATCGGCTTGAATAAAGAAAACACACCAATTGAAAAGAAATTGTATGAGATTCTATATGGCAAAAAAAAAATATTTTAAATATAATTTTAAATATATTTTAAAATATACAAAAAAGGTGCCAAAAATATATGAACTGAAATATATTTTGAAATGTTTACAGAAATTAAATTTTCACCAATATATTTTTTGGACTTTTTTGTATATTTTAAAATATATTTTAAAAACAAATATATTTTAAAGAATTTATATTCATGTTGCATTAAAAGAAAAACTTTTAAAATTTGAAACTAAAAATTTAGTTGTATTTTAGCCAGGAAAAAATATTTTTTTGCAGTATGGGTTGTAAAATTTGAAATGTATTTGTTGCCCCTCAAAGACATTTTGATATATATTGAATATGTAGTTGAATATATTAGGGGCGTGTATCACCAACAATTTCCCAATACGATACATATTCCAATACTAGTCCACGATACGATGCGCATCATATACAAGACTATTTTGAATTACATTTTTGTTCAGAATTTAGTAACATCATTATTTTTATTATCTGTTTATTGTACATTGAATAAGCAGTGTTGTAACAGTTGTGTTTTTGCCATTCATTTATTAGCTTTTGGGGTAACTCGTAGAAATACTTAAAATTAAGTTAGTACTTATGTTTTTTTTCAAAGCAGTTTTACAAAGATGGTGCCTTACTCTAGGCATTATATTTGTCTCTCATTTAATTATTTTATATCTATGAATATATGTATAAGTACATGCAAGTCAGGCTTAATACTATTTAATAGAAATCAGATTATTAATGTGACAGCTATAGTTTGAAGTAGCTCTGTATCTCTTCTCTAGACCTACACTTTTCACATGCAGCTCTTTATCGTGTTTCTTCCCAAAAACATGAGTACTGTTTTATGAAAGAGTGGCTAATAAAGCCCTTTGCAGCAGTATAGGCTAAGATATCTGCGCTTTCATACTGAACCCATTGATTTTAAATACGAGAGAGAGAGAGAGAGAACATGCGGCGTGCGAGAGAAAGTTGTGCAGATGAGTGTGCCCGCTAGACGGACAAGGAAAGTGAAAGTATACCCCGCTACCTTTAACTCTATGTACTCCGCGAGTTACATGCGTCCTTTACATATGGATCACGGATCACGGATCAACAGCGATTCGTAATGCTATTTTCAAAAGTGCATCCAAATCGATACGGAAGGTGCTGTATCGATGTATCGTCGTATCGATATTTTGAACACAGCACTAGAATATATCTATTTTAAAAAATGTATATATATATATATATATTGTACAGACAAATACATTTTTTGCTGTAAATGTATATATATATATATATTGTACAGACAAATACATTTTTTGCTGTATGGGATCTCTTAAATACCTCGATTTGAGAAATCAGATAAAATTTTCAAAAAAACAAATGCATCTTCTATCTTCTTTCAGGTTATTATTTTAGTAATATCATATATCACCTGTACTGTGGGTTCACACCAGTTGCGAGTTCAACGATTTGCGTGAGTAGATTACATACAAAGTCAATGCAAAGCCACGATCAGATGCGTCGTCGCGTGGGACGATGTGAATGACGTGATACGGGCGGTGCTTTTGCCGCGAAAACACGCGCTATTCGCATGAAACGCGTCTTCGCCCAGGTTGAAAATATTCAACTCGACCGAAAAATTCCCATGACAAAAGTAAAATCCCGCAAGTAATCTAGAGCGCGTAACGCGATGCCCAGCGTTTAGTGTGTACATAGCATTAGAGTTAACCTTTACTGTGGGTTCACACAGATGCTAGATCAACGATTTGCGCGAGTAGATTACAAACAAAGTCAATGCAAAGATGCAATCAGATGGGTCCTCGTGTGGGGGATGCAAATGATTCGATATGGGCGGAGCGTTTGCTGCGAAAACACGCGCTATTCGCATCAAATGCGTCTTCGCCCAAGTTGAAAATATTCAACTCGAGCGAAAAATTTGCATGAAACAAAGTTAAATCCCGCGAGTAATCTAGAGTGAGTAACGCGATGCCCAGCGTTTGGTGTGTACGTAGCATTAGAGTTAACCTTTACTGTGTGTTCACACAAGACACGAGTTCAACGATTTGCGCGAGTAGATTACATACAAAGTCAATGCAAAGCCACGATCAGATGCGTAATCGCGTGGGGCGATGCGAATGACGCGTTATGGGTGGTGCTTTTGCCGCGAAAACACGCCCTATTCGCCTCAAAAACACGCCTTATTCGCCTCAAACGTGTCTTTGCCCAAGTTGAAAATATTCAACTCAAACGAAAAATTCGCTTGACACGAAGTTTAATCCCGCGAGTAATCTAAAGCGAGTAACACGATGCCCCGCGTTTGGTGTGTATGTAGCATTAGAGTTAAGGATTTCTTTATTTTCCTTTTCTTTCCAGTGCAACAGTATGCGAGCTATACGATTCCCATTCATTGTATATTTGACATTGTCAACGATTATTATTCATTTTTAGGATAAATTTAAGAGTAGGTATACCATAAAGTTTGTTACTTTATAAAAGTAAATTGCATAAGGTTTCCTAACTATGCAAACTAGCAGGCCTACAGATAGAATTGAATGGATGTTTAGCAGATTTTGATGTTACTGTCACTTTATTTTGGCCTGACCCCATCTACATCTGTTTTTAAGCACATCACAGTGTGTCATGGTACAACCTTCTGGTTTTATCAAGCTGAAGATCATTTTCCATGTGTAATGATGAAACATTTTCTCATGTGGGAGCTTTGCTGTGATTTTGTCTTTGTCAGAGAGTCAATTTGAAACTGATTTGTCATAAATTCAAACTACAGATGCGGTTAACACAATATCTTTTTTCCACCCATATGGAAAAGTTATCTGTGTGACTTCAGGTCCTGACTCAGCTGAAATGACAGTTCATTTCAGTTTGGGCTCTTGGTTTAACTGCGACTGAATAATTTTACCATCTGTTTAATTTAGTCAAGGGAAACATAATCTTTTTAAACTCCCATTGAGCCATTTTGCGAAGAGTTTTTATCAGATCTGCTCAAGTGTTTTAACATATCAGCTCTTCTCATGGGTCTTTCTGTCCTATCTTTCATCGCTCTCGCATCGCTGTCTGCTGTTGTTTAGTGTGAAACAAATGCATCTGTGAATTACAGCAAACAAATCTCTATCCAGCATCGAAGCCCCTTGAGGATTTTTCTTGAATGTCTGGTCAACGTTGTTGTTAATGCTCTGTGTGTCTCAGTGAGAATGGCGTGGAAGATGAGGAAGATCTCTATGACTGCGTGTACGACGATGATGAAGGTGGAGAGGTGTATGAAGATTTGATGAAGGTCGAGCAGGTTCAGCCGCAGGTGTGCAACTTTCACCTACCCTAAAAATGTGTAATTTAAGCCATAACATCATAATAATGTGTGAAATGTCCTTTACAGTAATGTGAGACATTTGTCTCTGTAAAAATTTGTTTGTTGTAATTGCAGAAACAGGCAGAGACCGACGTCAGGAGCTGCTGTCTGATGGAAATCAAACAGACGGAGGAGAAATATACAGAAACGCTGGACTCTATAGAGAAAGTATGAACTCACAGTCCATATAATCAGCCTTACTGTAACATTATAGCTTGTTTGAGGTGGTAATGCTCCTCATTACCTGTATGCTATATGGTAGGGTCCCCCTAGTGGTTTACTGGGGAATTGCAGGGGATTCGTGAGTTGATATTCAATTTTAATTAAATCATAAAATGCAAATAAATTATTTTAGAAAAAAAAAACAATTTAAATAAAAGACTAACAAAAATATAATTTATTTTATTTAATCTGAATGTCATGTGACCATTACCCAACACTACTATATATCAGAAAACTGAGAATGGACAGATAGGTCTATGTTTTATGTACCAATAAAAGAAAATTACACCAGATGTAGGTCCAATAACAGGTAATAATAACAATAATTATGTAAAATACTACTGATAAAAAGTTTAACACAGATGAAAAATATTTTTTTAAGTTAAATATGCAAATGTATTTGCTATTAGATTATTGAAATATTTACTAATATTAAATATACGTATTTTAATATTTTATAATATTTTCATTGCAGTTAAAGTAAATAATTAAGGTCAAGGGGGTTCGGCTGACAAAAAAGTTTGAAAACCCCTGCTATATGGTACTATCATACTGTACCATATTACCTGTATGCAACTACCTTTACAGTATTTACTATGGTAATTATAGCTTGCACCAAAGTAAGTTGGTATTATTTATTGTATTTTTATAGTGCAATAATGTTTTGGTATTAGTTACTAAAAACATGAAACATAAACACAACAACAAAGATTTTGAAGACAAACATATTATGTTGGATGATTTTATAATTGCAGGTACATTTGGTGTCCAAAATCATATTTTGCACTTATTATCATGGATCACAATATCTTACAGGTCATTACAATATTGTATTTTATGACCTTAATACAAAACTAATATATAAAACAGCTGTCTGTACCAAGTGGATGACAAAGTGTATTTCCAGTCGTGAATCATATGTTGTGAATATATTTTTATTGTCATGTGTAAGAAACACTGTATGAGACTTATTAAGTCAGTTTAGTGATGCCATTATATGTCATACCCATTTCAGCTTTCTTAAAGTGTAAATTATCCACAGTTTTTCATGAAGCCTTTGGGACAGTCGCTTTCCAGCTCGGAGGTTGAAAAAGTGTTCATCAATATTCCAGTGAGTCACAATCACGAATCCTTTATAGCATTAACCTGTGTCTCACTGTACCGATGCCTAATCTTATCACATTATCTCGAACAGGATCTTGTAAAAGTGCACACAAGCCTTCTGAAGGAGGTCCAGGACTCTGTTCTTCAGCATAATGCCAGCAACCTGTACCAGATCTTTATCAATTACAAAGAGAGGTGAGAAATTTGTGTCTATTATTATCATCACACATTATCTGTTTCTTCTCTCTTTTATTCTCACACATGCATCTGTTTTCCACTGTAATAGATTAGTCCTGTATGGGAAATACTGCAGTCAAGTTGAATTGGCCATAGCGTGTTTGGATGACATGTGTAAGAACAGAGAGGATCTCAGGCAGATGTTAGAGGTAAAATGCTTTTGTGAAACTTTTGAGAATTTAAATTTTAGTTTAAGATTTTTTCCCGAAAAGTTTTTTTTGACAGAATAATTATTTTGCAACTAAAATTGATGTTTATTTGCTGTATAACACTGCCCCCTGGTGGTTGTGAACAGTACATAACATATTCATGTAATATTTTGCTCATTGTATGAACGCATTAATGCACAATACTCAACTGTGTGGAAATGTACATATGCATTGTTTGTTTGTTATTAATTTTAGTTATGCTCCAAACGAGCCAATAATGGGAAGTTTACTCTGAGAGATCTGCTGGTTGTTCCAATGCAGAGGGTTCTTAAATATCATCTGCTTCTACAGGTTTGACATCTTTTTTTACTGTATACCTGCTTATTTGTGACATGTTTAAAAATAATGCATTGTTTAAATACTTTAACCCTTTAAAAAGGTACCTGTATATACTAGGGCTGTCAAAAAATTAATTGCGATTAATCACATACCAAATAAAAGTTTTTATCATAATTTATGTGTGTGCTCTGTGTGTAATTATTTTATATATATAAATAAACACACATTAATGTTTGTATGTAGAAACATGTGTGTACTGTGTGTGTGTGTGTGTGTGTGTGTGTGTGTGTGTGTGTGTGTGTGTGTGTGTGTGTGTGTGTGTATATATGTATGTATATTGATATATTTAATATTTTAAATAAAAATAAAAATATAGCTAAATAATTTTTTTTTTTAATTCATACATGTATATGTGTATTTATATATAGATAATATATACGCACGCACATGCACACATATATTACGCACACACATATTTTTTGGCAGCCCTAATATATATTTAGGTACATATATGTATATATTTGATACCAAAATGTACCTCTGAGATAGCCACTAATATGACCTCTGCAGATGCAAATGTGTACATTTTTAAAGGGTAAACTTTCCAAGTGACAGCTAGGGACCATTTTTATCATTAATTTTTATTTTTGTCTCAGATAATAAACATTTTTTTGTAGTGAGAGAAGCAATTGTATCTATTGGCAATTAGTTGGATCATTAAACATTGAAAAATGATGTTTATGATGTAACTGGTTAAAGGATTATTCCATTTTCTTTAAAAAAAATCCAGATAATTTACCCAACACCATGTCATCCAAAATGTTGACGTCCCTCCCCGTTCAGTAGAGAAGAAACCATGTTTCCTGAGGAAAACATTCCAGGATTTTTCTCATTTTAATGGACTTTAATGGACACCAACACTTAACAGTTTAAATGCAGTTAAAAATTGCAGTTTCAACGCAGTTTCAAAAGACTCTAAACGATCCCAAACGAGCCATACGGGTCTTATCTAAACGATTGTCATTTTTGGCAAGAAAAACAAAAAATATGCACTTTTAAACCACAACATCTCTTTTTCCTCCGGCTGTGCGACGAGCCAGCGCGACCTCACGTCATTGCGTAATGACGTGGAAAGGTCACGCGTTACATATATGAAACACACATTTGCGGACGATTTTAAACAATAAACTGACACAAAGACATTAATTATTATCATTTCACATACAACAACGTCGGAACAATCCTCTTTCTCCACATCCGTGACCTCTTGACGTGATGACGTTTACGTGAGGTCGCGCTGGCTCGTCACACAGCCGGAGTTAGACAAGAAGTTGTGGTTTAAAAGTGCATATTTCTATTTTTTTTTGGCAAAAATGACAATTGTTTCGCTAGATAAGACCCTAAATGCTTCCTTTGAAACTGCAATTTTAAACGGCATTAAAACTGTTAAGTGTTGGGGTCCATTAAAGTCCATTTAAAATGAGAAAAATCCTGGAATGTTTTCCTCAAAAAACATAATTTCTTTTCAACTGAACAAAGAAAGACATCAACATTTTGGATGACATGGTGGTGAAGAAATTATCTTTTTTTTTAATGAAAATTGACTAATTCTTTAAAATTATTTTTCACAATTCTTTTCTTCTTTCTCTTGTACAGCACTTTGTATCAGCTACATGTTGTCTGAAAAGTGCTCTATAAATAAAGTAGACAAACAAACAATCCTTACATCATTGGCCTTGTCCACTTTCAAGTCATTTCCAAGGCTGAGAAAGTATTTAATTTTTTAGGAATTTATGTACACTTGTAAATCATTCAAGATGAGGCCATAAACATTTTTAACAAACAGGCAATTTATTTCAATGTCCTTAAATGTCTGCTTTACCAATAATGTCCGCTTGGAGCAGTATCGTTCGTGTCTTATTTCTATAAACCATGTATAAAAGTCACCAGTAGGGGGCAATATAATACACAACAGAATCCTCCATTGGGGCACTAGTATAATCAGCTCTATGGAGAAGCTGCACGTCCAGTCGTGTATGTTGAAACTGACCTGATCCACAAACATCTCACGCAGCCTGCCATGAATATTTCATAGTCTGTGTCTGTCTATCACACGTTAGGTCTACCGCATGACCCAGCTATGAGGGGATTTAGAAATAAATATAAAGGGAGGGAGAGAGAGAGAGAGAGATGTGAACAGCATGTGTAGACTGAAGCCACCTTAGCCTGATTGCTCTTCCAGGAACCTTTTGTCTCTCAGTGGACAGCTAAGTGAAGGTGTATGCGTATGCATGTCTGTCTACTTAGCATGCTTGCATGGCTGTCCGCAGCTTTGCTCACCTCCCTGCCCATCTGGCCAGCTATGGGTTTAGGGAGCGTGTGAATGTGTGTGTGTGGGTGAAGCAGGCAGTGCAGAGAATGCATCTGTCTGTCTCTCGCACCTCTGGAGAGCAGACTAGCGTGTGACAGATTGTCTCTCTTTGCTGTGCTGGATGATGCCTCGGCCAAAGAGAAAAAGAGTAAAAAGGTAAAAAAAGTGTAAACCGAAGCTAGGTTTAAATAAGATAAAAGTTAGATAAAAGACAGACATAAGAGAAAATAGCTACAAGTCTGTCAGAAGGAAGTAGAAAGTCAAAGTTAAAATGTATACAAGGAAGTTTGTTGTGATCTATTTTTTTTAAGTCAATTAGAATAAATGTAAATTAAAACTGTTTTATGGGGCATTTAGATTGCAAATTGCTAATTGCAGTGATGAAGTAATATAAGTCTAAGACAAAAGTATGTAGTAGACAGAGTACAACATGTTGAAGGTGGAAACTACGGTAATGCAGGACTGTTAGAGGGCGGGGCTTTATCAGTGTGACCTCACATTGATAAGAGAATCAAAACAGCATATTCAATGAGACTGCTTTGGTTTAATGGGGATTAAAAAACATAGAGCAGGTGAATTTTTTTCATCGTAGGGTGAAACATGAACACACATTATGTCCAAACACCTTGTAAAAGTGGATGTTGCATAATAGGTGCCCTTTAAAGGGACACTCCACGTTTTTGAAAATATGCTCATTTTCCAGAGTTAAACATTTGATTTTTACCGTTTTGGAATCCATTCAGCAGATCTCCGGGTCTTGCGATACCACTTTTGGCATGGCTTGGCACAATCCATTGAATCTGGTTGGACCATTGGCATCGCGCAAAAAATAACTAAAGAGTTACAATATTTTTCCCATTTAAAACTTGACTCTTCTGTAGTTACATCGTGTACTAAGACCGACAGAAAATTAAAAGTTGTGATTTTCTAGGCAGATATGGCTAGAAACTATACTCTCATTCTGGCGTAATAATCAAGGACTTTGCTGCCGTAACATGGCTGCAGCAGGCGTAGTGATATTACGCACTGCCTGAAAATAGTCATTTGCCATTGACAGTTACTAAGGGACTACTTTCGGCTGCTACGTATGGTTATTGCTCCTCCTGGAGCCATGTTACTGCAACAAATTCCTTGATTATTACGCCAGAATGAGAGTATAGTTCATCGCCATATCTGCCTAGAAAATCACAACTTTACATTTTCTGTTGGTCTTAATACACGATGTAACTTCAGAAGAGTCAAGTTCTAAATAGGAAAAATATCGAAACACTTGGGTCATTTTTGAGCGCGATGCTAATGGTCTAATCAGATTCAATGGATTGTGCTAAGCTATGCTAAAAGTGGTACCGCCAGACCCTGAGATCGGCTGAATAGATTCCAAAACTGTAAAAATCAAATTATTAACTCTAAGGGAGCTGGAAAATGAGCATATCTTCATAAAAAGTGGAGTGTCCCTTTAAACTTTTCACGTATTTTCATGATAAAAAAGAATATGTATAATGGTTATGTTTGACAAGTGTTGCTTTTTCAAATGCATGTTATAAACGACTCAAACTTGAGTAGTGATTTTAGATCGATACAGACTTCCTACTGATCAAAGAGCCATAATACATGAAAGATCTGTGCATACATTGCCTTTGCGATTCAGAATTGATTTCAGACATGTATTGTTAGTATGAATCGCTCTACCTTGTATACAGCAACGCACTTCACAACCTTCAACGTTTTTTTCTGCTTATAAATTTACTCGTTGACACATATTCACGAAAGCAGCTCATGCACCGGTGTCAGCCATAGACATATATGTATACATAGATGCCTCTATAGATGCGTTCACAAATCAGCCATTACTGGAGCATCTACGTATATATGCATCTATGGCTGACATTTAAAACACAAGAATGCCTTGTTCTTGTGCTGTTTATTGTTTCAAAGTGATTAAGGAATAAATGTTAATTTTATTATGTGTATTCATGAAATGAGACAACTACGATGATAAATGTGACCTCCAGAGGATGCAGCCTTCGAAATGACACCCAGTGTTGACCCTGACTACGTGTCCATGATCCTGTTTTAGCTGTCACAACTAGTAATATAGAGTTATGACGACTGTTTTAGATTTAAAGGGCATCAAGGAGATTAATATAATACAGCTAAAGCTATGCACATTTTGATGAATGCCTGGGCTCAGACAGGTCTGTTTGCTCACTGCGTGATGCATATTGTGCACAAGACTGAAAAGCATGTGTAAAATCAAACTTGTCGCATCACTTCTGGAGTCAGGGCACAATGGGTTCAGTCTGTTGGGAAATAAAATTGTGTTGAAAAGATATAAGATTGATATGTATGCTTCTTTCAAGAAAGAACTACAGTAGATGCTGGATTTGTTAAAGTTTGCAAGGTCATGAAATCCACTCTTCAAGGAAAGATAATCAAAATTTACTCAAGTAAACTAGATATTGACAAAAGGGATCTTTGTGATCAAAACTTCTGTCCATTCAACAGTGCAAGATTATTTCACAGACAAAAAATGTTTAAAGGTTCAATACTGAACGATTGGGATGCAGTCCCACGAAAACAGCTTAGAAGTACGTTCACCAAAAATGTCGACACCTTTACCTAAGAGTTTGTATGTATTTTATTTCTTCAATAATCTCAATGTTAGTGTCATGCCTCCATTCTCTCTCTCTCTCTCTCCCTCTCTGTGTGTGAGGGCAGAAGGATGTGAAAATGAAAAATAAGGTGATGTCCGTTTTGCTCCTGATAATAATGCGCAGGTTCAGCTTGACTGACGCAGGGGATTTAGCTTGTGCCGGATGGCAATATATCTCTTAGGCCAAAAGGAAGCCATTTATCAGAGCCCAGTAAAGGACATTCACAGCAGCCTCCCTTATCCTACAGACTGCTCCAGATGTCTTGTTTACTTCATTCCAGAGCGGGAATGCAATTTCAACCCCACAAAAACCTTTGCTTCTCATTTCAATTCTTCAACCTGCAGTGCAGGTTGGGATATTATTTCAGCTTGTGTTGTGTATGTGTGTGAGAGAGGAAAAAGAGAAAGTGAAAGAGAGATAGAGATGCCACACGGGGTGTATGTGTTTGTTTGCTGTCATTCGCAACGCTGTGCAGAAGTCTTAACCCATTGCCTGCTTTGCGTATTAATGACCATCCATATATTTTTTTCGGGTCTACTTATTAAAATACAAACAGAAAATATGCAGACAAAATAAAATATTGCAGAGTACTAAACGTTGAAGGTGATATGTTACAGAACATATTTTTTTTACTAAACTTAGCATAAAATAACATTTTACACATTTAGATTGCATTTACATTTTGAATACTTTATTTATTTATGTTTGTATGTAAACTGCAAACCTCTCTTTTCTCTTTATTGTGAGAAAAGTGCACAAGCATCGAGACATCTGTGAATCTGTGAACATGATGATTATCGTATTTATAGAGATTGTGTGAGATTTGCCTTTTAAAGCCTTCACAGTGCTGCAGGTAAATGAAAGTAAATCATAGTGTTTAGGTGGATTTTAGTTGTTTCGGTGCAGCTGTGAATTTTATCTGACCTAAAACTTGCAGGTGCGACTGCCACAAACTTTCCCATATTTACTATTGTTTTTTTACTATGTTTTTTACTTTTTAAAATCTTTGATAAAGTATGAGATAAAATGTCTAATCATTAAAACCAAATAGACTATGCTGTTGGTTAATAATGAAAGGAAAACATCATCGTTTTTAATATTTTACCATGTTCTTACCTGAACTTAGACAAATTAAAGGTTGTTGGTCCAACCAACCAACTGTTGGTCCTCCTAGTGGTCACTCAGGAGTGTTGCGCAATTGCATTTTTTAAAAAAGTGGAATTTCCTTTCTAAAATTTGAGAAAATCCTCCGCTACACCTTTAATACATACCTATCTTTTTTCAATGCGTGCCCTCCATCTTTGCACAGCGTGTCATTTGGCCTAGTGATGATTCGGCAGAGGTCGAAGTGTTGCAAACTAAGTGCCCTTCCGCCATACAATATAGTTCTCATTTTTTATCCGCTTAAAAATCACCACGTTTTATTTTGTGCCACCATACTTACTCGTGTAACTACTCATGTAACAGTCTTAAATAGGGAAAACATGGAAGTGCTTTTTAAATTCATCCATTTTTGGATCCTAAGGAATGAATGGGGCTAGGCTAAATGCTAACACATTCACAACGCGCTGTACAAAGATTAAGTGCACGCATCAAAAAAGATTGGTATGTATTAATAAGTCTAAGTTGAGGTAAAAACATAGTAGAATATTGAAAAATGGTGATGTTTTCCTTTAACATAATGATGATCGTGAGTTATGAGAGCATGCGAGAGTGACAGATGCCTTCAGGCACAGCGTCTCTATCCTGTACATCTGACTGTCTGCTGTGTTTATAATCATCATCTGGTGATAATCAGATGCTGAGAGTCAACAGTCAACAAAGATCAGCCAGCTAATATCTCATGATCTTATTCACAGGAACTGGTAAAACACACCCACGATGCCACAGAGAAGAGTAATTTACGCCAAGCGTTGGACGCCATGAAGGTGAGTCAAATAACCTTTCAAAAAAAGACCAACATATTATAGATGCTGGTAGGACACTGCACCAGACCATTTTTGAAACCCTGCGTACATTATACGCATAGGCATGCCCCTACAGGAGAATGTAGTATGTAGCCCAGGAGATGTATTGCATTTTGTCACAATGCGCATGCGTCAATCATCTGTATACACGCACTAGTCAACTAACTCTATTCTTTGCAAGGCTGTGTGCGTTCGACCGCGCGCATACGTTCACCTACACATAAAAAACAGGCTATATTCTAGACTTTAGACCAACAGCAAACCAGCATTAACTCTTTCCCCACCACACTCTAAAAATGGCTGGGTTATTTTTGACCCATAATGGGTAAATATTGGACAGAACACACCACTGGCTTAAAATTTACCCAATACTTGGTTGTTTTAACCCAACTGTTGGGTTATTGTAATCCATGGTTGCATAACAACAACCCAACATTTGGGTTATTTTTAACCCAGCATGTATTCTGTCCAATATTTACCCATTATGGGTCAAAAGTAACCCAGCCATTTTTAAAGTGCAGCGTTTAAAAAAAAAAGTTGCCAGTCAGCGCCAGCATTTTTTTTTAGATTTTCACAAAATTTAATGCCAAATGAAAGAACAAACAAACAAACAAAAACATTTCACTTGTTTTATCACCTCTCAAATCTGGGTAGGTTTTTTCAAAAAATTCAAAATTTTGAGGAAAAACCTGAGATAACTGCATTTTTGTAAAGGACTTTTGTTAAAGATTCTGAACGATGATCAAAACATACACAGATGTTTTACTGTTTTTAAGTTAGTGGATGTGTCAATGTTTTATAAGTTGTGCAAGAGCGGCACCTACTGGATAATAGCGGAAATATGGTTTGCCGTAAAAACTCGTCATTGGGAAGGATGACTTTTCTCTAACTCATTCCCTGACAGCATTTTTTGTTATTTTCACAAAAGTTTTACAAAATGCCTTCCAGGAAAATTCTCTTCTAAAAATATATGAACATACAAACAAATTATTATATAATTATATCAAAATTATATAAATATATCAAATTAGAGAACAGACCCTCTCCTTTCAAACAAACAATAAACAAACAAACAAAACAGAAAAAAAACTTTTCATTCCATCTATATTTTTTTCTTTAAGGTCTTAAATATGGGATTTTTTTCTAAAAAAAAAAAGTTTAGCAAAAAGCTGAAATAATTGCATTTTTGTGCATCAGATTCAGAGCGAGTGTAAAATTAATAAAACAATTTATGCTTCAGTTTTTTTATAAATTTGGTAAGTGTAAATTCTGTAACCATCTAGTGGATAAACACGGTATTATGAATAACCATGAAAACTCCTTAAATGTTTTCTATAACGTGAAGAGAATTCGTCAATGGTGGGCAAAGAGTTAAAGTTTAGCAGGATCCAGCATAGAAATTCATGCTGGTCTGTTCTTGGTTTTCCCAGTGGGAAAGTGAACAAACGTGTCTGAAATGTTGTCCTCTGTCTTCATGGTAGACCTCGTTCTCATATGCTGCGTTTGAAATCACATACTTTCATACTATAGAGTAGCCGAAGAGCAGTAGACGAAGCGAATAGTATGTCTGAATTCATAGTATTCAAAAAAAGTATTGCATTGCAAGTCGTTTTGTGCCCTGTTCAATTAGAAATTACAACCTCAAATTTCATTAGCTGTTTATTTTGCTCTTTTAAAGGCATGTGGCAACTTTCTAATCGTTTTTCTAAAGCCCAGCATTCTTTAAAAATCTGCGCTGCTCTCTCGACTCGAATGATCAAGATGGCAGAGTGTATACGTCTTGACAGGTAACCGACCGCTAATTGAGGCAAATCAAGCTGAGAAGATTGTGCAGATTGCACAGTGGGCTGTGATGATTTCATTTGGATAAATTAGCCACTTAGCATTGATTGGGATATCGGGCTAACGTGGTTAACCTCCTCAAATGCTCCCCTGAATGATCGAACCCCCCACTCTCTGATTATTCCAAATATGCCATGATGAACGAGTCGCTAAACTCCACTCGCGGGAGTGTGTTCGGCATGAGATTCGTCGAATAACCTGTCCCTTTCAGACGGTAAATCTTATTTTACGCTTTTAGAAGGAAACAAGTCCCTCGAAAACATCACATGGGACAACACTGTCAATAAGGAATCTGGAGATATAGGGTTATTATTAGCACGCAATGAAGAAATATTTCCTTGTTTACACATTCGGCTCAAATTCTTCACATGCAGAATGTTACCATGTTTTTATTTATTTTTTGGATTTTTGCAGGATCTGGCCCAGTATGTCAATGAGGTGAAGAGAGACATTGAAACTCTGCGGGATATCGACCAGTACCAGAAATCAATAGAAAACCTTGTGAGCTGAATTGCATACATAACATGCATAACGTTGGAAAAAAGTTGCTTTGAAACTTTACACAGCTACAAGTATTTTTAGTCATGTTATCTTTTGAAAAATGAGCTAGCTACACTAACAAAACTATTTTATGCATTAAAGCATTAAAATTATATAACTATCAGATATATTTAAAATCAGAGCACTGATTTTTCAGGATCAACTTTTGCAGCAACTCTTTTTTTATTGAAATCCTGATTCCTAAAAATAATAAAGTACAGCATATGTATTGAGTTTGCACCTGTGTTCTGCAGAATCAGTCTCTGCGTAACTACGGGAGACCGAAAGGTGACAGCGAAGTGCGAGTATCTACAGTCGACAAACGAGCCAAACAGGACAGGTGAGATTGACGTTTACTAAAGCCTGAGGGTTATGAAGGTGTCACCCGCAAGCATTCCTTGATCTCTGCTTTCCATCTACCGCAGGCACCTCTTCCTGTTCGACGCTGCCGTGATCGTATGCAAACGACGGGGGGACAACTACGAAATGAAGGAGGTCATTGACCTCCACTCGTTCAAAATCACCAACAACCCGACCTCAGACAGAGAGAACCGAAAGTGGTCTGCATCCATTCTCCTAATTGCGTAAAAGATCGGCGGTCCAAAGCCAAGGGCGGTTATGCTACTGTCGTAACCGGTTACCGGCTTGCTATCGCACAGATGGTGTTTCCTATTAAAAACCGTCAAGCGACTGCTAACAAACGCAGCGCACACCAGGCACAGCTAAATGAGAAAACATGATGTCGGTTGTGATAATGCATTACATGGTGTCGTGCCGGAACAATTATTTGTTAGATAATTCAGTTAATATTGTGTGTGTGTGAGAGAGAGAGGTTTATTTCAGTTTTATACATGCAGGTTTTTGTGTGCTTTGCTTAGGTCACTATCGTTTAAACGTCACATTTATGCATTTGGCAGACACTTTTATTCAAAGCAACTTACAATGCATATCTTGTAATACATTTCATTAGATTGTGTGTGTGTGTCCTGGGATCAAACTGACAGACTTTTTTGCTCTACCACTGAGCTACAGGAACACTATCCCAACTGTTTATAATGTGTTAGCATTTTAAACAAACCCATAGAGAGGTGATAAAATAGGAACACTTCCCTACACTTCCATTGGAAGAGGTGCAGAAGAATTTAATGTATAGAACATATTTGACACAGATTTTCTAAACACCTTAGCAACCACCTAGCACTGCCTAGCAACGGTTCTCAACACGCACTTATTGATGGTGACATGCATGCAAAAACCTTTGCCTTTTTACCAAACTAAATCTCTTTAATGAACTTTTCTGCCAAAAGTGTTGCAAGCTTTGTATCAGTTTATAATGCATGAAATATATGTGACCCTGGGTCATAAGAGCCATTTTTTACATTTTGTCTTATACATCATCCAAATAAATAAGCTTTATATTGATGTATGGTTTGTTAGAATAGGACAATGTTTGGCCAAGATACAGAATATATTTGAAAACCTGGAACCTGAGGGTGCAAGAAATCCAAATATTGAGAAAATCGCATTTAAAGTTCACTTTACTTCACTTCACTTTTTTTTTTTTTTTTAAATATGCTTATTTGATTTTTAACATTTTGGAATCCATTCAGCTGATCTCCAGGTCTATTTTAAGGTCTGCGTAATATCATTGCGCCTCCTGCAGCCATGTTACGGCAGCAAAGTCCTTGATTATTACGCGAGTGTCCCTTTAAGGACATAATTTGGACAGCTTTAAATGCGATTTTCTCAATATTTTGATTTTTTTCACCCTCAGGTTCCAGATTTTGAAATATATTCTGTATCTCGGCTAAACATTGTCCTATTCTATCAAACCATACATCAATAGAAAGCTTATTTATTTAGATGATGAATAAATCTCAATTTAAAAAGTGTAGTGCCCCTTTAAATGATTAGTCAATTTTCTAAAAAAAAAAACAACAACTGATAATTTACTCACCACCATGTCATCCAAAATGTTGATGTCTTTTTTTGTTCAGTCGAGAAGAAATTATGTTTTTTTGAGGAAAACATTCCAGGATTTTTCTCATTTTAATGGACTTTAATGGACCCCAACACTTAACAGTTTTAATGCAGTTTAAAATTGCAGCTTTAAAGGACTCTAAACGATCCCAAACAAGGCATAAGGGTCTTATCTAGCGAAACAATTGTCATTTTTGGCAAGAAAAATAAACAAATTTTAAATCACAACTTCTCATCTTTCTCCGGTCCTGTGATGCACCTGCACGACCTCACGTAATACGTCATCACGTCAAGAGGTCACGGATGACGTATTGAAACTACGCCCCAGTGTTTACAAGTGTGGAGAAAGAGGATCGTTGCGATATTGTTGTATGTGGAATGATACTAATTAATGTCTTTGTGTCAGTTTATTGTTTAAAATATTCTGCAAATGTGGGTTTCATATATGTAACACATGACCTTTCGAGGTCATTACGCAATTACGTGAGGTTGTACTGGCGCATCACAGGACCAGAGATAGACGAGAAGTTGTGGTTTCAAAGTGCATATTTTTTATTTTCTTGCCAAAAATGACAATGGTTTCGCTAGATAAGACACTTATGTCTCGTTTGGGATCGTTTAGAGTCATTTGAAACTACAATTTTAAACTGCATTTAAACTGTTAAGTGTTGGGGTCCATTAAAGTCCATTAAAATTAGAAAAATCATGGAATGTTTTCCTCATAAAACATAATTTCTTCTCGACTGAACAAAGAAAGACATCAACATTTTGAATGAATTGGTGGTGAGTTAATGTTTTTTTTTTTTATGGACTTTATCCTTTAATAACACACATTACTAATGATAAATATTTTTTTTAAATATATTTATGGTTGGAATTTACAAAATATATAGATGAAACATGATCTTTACTTAATATCCTAATGATTTTTGTAATAATAGAAAAATCGATCATTTGGACCCATGCATTGTATTGTTGGCTATTGCTACAAATATACCTGTGCTACTCAAGACTGTTTTTAAGGTCCAATGTCACATATTTATGTTCATATGTAGTATTTTTTTTTTTTTAAAGTATATCAACAATATGAATCCAGTTTTGGTCTGTTCATCATAAAAATAATGGCTGCAAATAGATTGAAAAATCTAAAGCTTGCTCACATATGACCATGTCCCTGCAGTATTTAGCAATGACAGCTTAAGTTGCATAAAAAGTGCACCACGCCATGTGATCTACAAAGCGTTTTATGTGTAACATGAATAATCTTCTCTCTCTCTTTTTAGTGGTCTCATGGATTCTACCTCACGCACAACCAGGGTCAAAACGGTTTTGAGTTCTTCTTCAAAACCAAGGAGGTAAAGAAGAAGTGGCTGGAGCAGTTCGGCATGGCCCTGTAAGTGTTTGCACTCATGTGCATCAAAGGTCCACACCACCCCTTCTTGTTTTT
This sequence comes from Misgurnus anguillicaudatus, assembly GCF_027580225.2. Taxonomy (NCBI): domain Eukaryota; kingdom Metazoa; phylum Chordata; class Actinopteri; order Cypriniformes; family Cobitidae; genus Misgurnus; species Misgurnus anguillicaudatus. The sequence goes on along the minus strand of NC_073361.2, from coordinate 26,027,808 downwards.
CTGGTTGGTTCAGGATTCACTTGAGCAGTCCGAAGTCTACAGTATCTTGACAGCAATGATTGAGCTGTGACAGCAGTACTGTATCTCTTGGCCCTGATTCAATATTTAAGAAGCATTTGTGTTTATTTTTGCTACATAACAAACATTAATGAGGGCAGACTTACTTACTTACTTAGCCAAGCTGTTTTGGAGCGGTGCAAAGTACAGTAATGTGACTGGAAGAATTTACATTCTTTTCATAAAGTTGTCGGTTCAGTTTTGCAGACTGACAGAATGTTCCAGGTCTGGTTGTTATTGTTTTGTTTTCTTCTTGTTTGGTTGGTTGCCAAAATCTGCACCCTTAAACCAAGTTCACTAAGAGGTTATAGGAGAAAAACTGCTTAAGGCCGGAGTTAGGGCTGCACAAAATATCGAAAAATAATTGGGATTACAATTACGAGTGAAACGATTATATAATCGGCAAAAGCTTCAAGTACAGCTGTCCTTTTGTGCTCAATTCAGCAGTATGTTTGGGCACCAAATACAGTGGCGAATCAGAGATTATGTATTTGATAAGATTTTTACAAGCAACATAACTCCCATAATTATTTGTTATTTACATTATATTATTTAGTTCTGGATGTTTAGAGTTACCATGCATCTGCTTCACAGAAACATTACAAATCTTCAATGTAAAGTCTATTAATCGGCAATAATAATCGCAACATCAAGGCAAATAATCGACAATTATGATTATTAATTAAGTGTGCAGCCCTACACGGAGTATTGTTAGGTTTTTTGTAAATGTCGTACGCACATAATGTTACCTGCTTAAATGAGTGTAAAAATGTTAGTCTGTCGTCGTTTTTATAACTTGGACTAATGATGAATGATGTGTATTGATGTCTGTGTTTAAACTCTTAATATACTGTCAGAGAGTCATGTTAGCAAGGGGCTAACGCATGCTGCACTTAAGGTTTTGCTATGGCCCTGTTAGCTTACATACATGCTTAAATGATTGTAAAATGTTAGTGTCTGTCGTCGTTTTTATTGCTTGGATTAATGATGAATGATGTGTATTGATGTCGCTAATGTTTTCTCAGTAAATCATGTTAGCACTAGGTCAATGCATATTGCACTATTGTTGGTCTGTGCGGAGACTGTGTCAGTTGACCAATCAGAGCAGAGTAGGCTACTGAAATGTGTGGTTTAGGCAGAGTGAGTCGTTGAACGGCTTCCCACGAATCGTTTGGGGATCTCTGAGAAATGGGGTAATATTAAATTAATATTTTAAGAAAATGACAGTTTTTTGACCTTGCATGCATTTAAACCTGTTGTCCGAGACTTACAAGCAGTGATAGAAAGCCTAAAATGGGCATCTTACTGACTCTTTAATTGTTCAAAGCAGCTTTACATTAATAAAAACAAGCGAAAACCGCAAAATCATAGGACAACAAAATAGCGGCATATATATATGAAGTTTTAATAATTTAAAGTTAAAGGAAATGGTTGGTTGTCGTTGGGCGATCCATTAGAGAAAAAAAGATATGGGCTACGTACAGCACTACATTCTACTTTATGTGCATGCGCGACCTACGTGTTCAAAAATTGACGTGTGTGGTTACAAAAATTTAGAAGTGTGTATTCCACCCCCTAATGCTACGTACACACCAAACGCGGGGCATCGCGTTACTAGCTCTAGATTACTTGCGGGATTTAACTTCGTGTAATGCGAATTTGACTATTTCCAACTTGGGCGAAGACGCGTTTGAGGCAAATAGCGCGTGTTTTCGCGGCAAACGCGCTGGCAATATCGCGTCACTCGCATCGCCCCACGCGAGGACGTGTTTGATTGCGTCTTTGCATTGACTTTGTGTATGTCCCATTCAAGCGTGCCGCACAAGCCCTGAAAAGTGAAGCCAAAACGTCTCGATTGCCCCCCAGTGACTGGTCCCAGTATAGGCCATAAAACCTGCCTCCCCGTGTTATTCAATGTATGGAACTTGAGACCAACAAAAAAATTTCATTACACTTCAATTATCTTTTTTCTGAACTTTTTGCCATAGTTTATGTAAATTCAAATGTTTGTTTTTAAAATAAATTTGTTCTTAGTTAGTTATTTAATGATTTAAAAACGGTGGTGTCAAGTCATGATTGACAGCTGTGATATCGTGTAATATGCCCATTCTGCGAGGGCGGGGTCTTGATTTCGCGGCTTTACGACACTGACGGCTTCACTTTTCACCAATGGAAAAGAGCGAACAGGCTTCGTCCATCTTTTTTACGGTCTATGGCCCCATTAGATTCATACACACTAGTGTACTAATAATGGAGACACATTGACACATTTGGCAAATGATTTTATCCAAATGCATTACAAAGCAATGTATACATTTTCTCAGTATGAGTGTTGCCTGGGTCCTTTTTTGCATGTTACCACTATTTTTAATGGGTCTTAAATATCTGTTTTGCTTTTTTGTGGTTTATCAAATTCAAGTAAATCTTGAGGTACCGCCAAAAATACCATGTAAAAAAACAGGAGGGAGAAGAGAACGAGAGAGAATATATTTATAATTCATGAATGACAAAATTAATAAACTACTAGGAGTGTGATGTAAAAGATAAAATGGCAACACACAAAAACCATCCTACTAATGACCTACATGTCACACATACTGTATCCAAATATAACATAACTATAACATGAATTGAATGAGGAGGGGTATAAATCTCTAGTTCACTAAAGACGACAGGGGGCTGATGAATTAGATACATGTTTTTAACAGAATTATTTGAAGGCTCATTAATTCTAGAGATCAGCGGTGAGTCTGTGCTCAATGTCATGTGTCATCATATCAGTCTCCATCTGAAAGCTGGTTGGATATCGGTGCTCTTACACGCACAGAAAGCTCTCTCATCCGTCTGTCATTTGTTAATATCTTCATTATCAGGGCACTCGCTGCTTAGGATAATTTGAAAGCGGGCGAGAGAGGAAGATAGGATTATAAAAGAGTAATAAGGCTATAGACAACATCATGATTTCTGTCTCACTAATGCTGTACTTAGTGGTGCTTGCTAAGGCACTGTTTCACTACACCTAATCTTGCCCTGCATCAGATATGCGAGACTTAAAATCGAATAGCTTATTGAAAAACGCTCGTTGATAGGAATTATATCTTTGTCATTGTATAACATCATAAGCAGTTGTGTTTAAAATTTATGGTTATCATCTCGTTTTTACGCTCTGCTCTCTCTCTCTCTCTCTCTTTCTCACTCCAGATCGAACATCTGTCCAGAGAGTGGGAAAAGTAATTTCCACGAGTTCCGCATGCACACCTTTGAGACGACCACATCCTGCAGCTCGTGCAAAATGCTGCTGAGGTGAGCTCACGCTACGGGCTGGGTCAAATGACACGGTATACCCACAATGCACCTTAATGAGATCGATATTGCATCTGGAGAAGTTAAGTGAGAGGGAACAGCACAAGATGGAGGCAGATCAAGCGTATAGTCACTTCAGCGATGAAAGGATTTTGTTGGCAGATGACCGACATAGCTGTCGGCTAATAAGAGCAGTTATGTCAGATGTGGGCGTGGCTAAAGAAACATCACAGGTTCCCCCGCTCTAATGTTGTGTAATAGAAAAGATTGCCTGCAGCTGTTTTTTACAGTATATATCATAGAGCAGATAAAGACGTAAAGAGGGTTATGCAGTAGTCGAGTGATGATTCGAAAAGGCTTGGGGCTTGTAATAGTCACTGATTCTTAAATCATTAAAATCTGACTTTTTCCATGTTTAAGAGCTACAATTGTGGTCCTTGAAATCCTTGAAAGTTTGTGAATCTGGGGGGGGGGGGACTCAAAGCCCTGGGAAGTTTTTGAAAATATACATACATAGATACAGGTCATTAAAAGTGCTTAAATCTATTTTATGCAAGAAGTTTTCTGGAAAAAAAATCCATATTATTCCCTGTGTAGTGTAGGATAATATCATAAAAATTCGAGACTTTTTAATCACACGTGCTAAACTTTTCACTTTAAAAGCTTATCTTATCTTCTGTATGCGAATGTTGTATCATACCAAAATGCTTTTTTGCATAGTTGTGTTTGACACATGAAAACTTCTCGTGTTATGTAACTGTTATTCGCTGAGAAGGGAACGAGACGCTGCGTCTCCCTTGCTATACTTCCTGCGTCCCTGTAACGCCGTCTTTGGCAATATTTCAGATAGCGATATACTTCCTGGCTCCCGCGTCACCCTGTCTTTGTTGTTAAGCCTCTCCATTGGTTGAATTTGATATACACATTCAGACGCACTTACCCCTGGAGGCGTTCCCAAAGTGTCACCGCAGTGACGCAGCGCGAGTTCCCTCGAAAGGGAACTGTAACAATGTATTTTAAAAGGTAACACAATGTAACCTTGCTCTCACTTGAAATGTGTCCCCACATTTAGTCCTTGAATTTGAAGGACCTGGAAAGTCCTTGAAAGGTCCTTGAATTTGAAGTTAACTTAGGTGTGAGAACCCTGTTCTATGAAAAGAACAACCCAGTAACTTAATTTTGGTAAACCATTCTCTGCAAGCATGTGAGAGAATAGGTAATTGAAATTTGGCGCCCCTTGTGATGTCAGAAGGGGATAATACCGCCCCTTAATCTGCACTATTCAACCATGGCACTGCCATTTAGTGCAGAGATCATCTCATTTGCATTTTAAAGGACACACCCAAAAATGGCAAAGTGGCAATTTTAACATGTTATAATAAATTATCTATATGGTATTTCGAGCTAAAACTTCACATATGTGAGATTTATTTTACATTTTTGAAAAGTCTTGTGAAGTGTCCCCTGAACATTTGCCCATATTTTACTCCTCTTTAAGTCATCGTACTGTAGGTGTATATGATTCTCTTCTTTCAGATGAACCTGCAATATCCTGCTGCTTTTCAGCATTGCAGTATATGCTATTGGATAGTGCCCAATTTTTAAAGCTCCATAAAGTGCATCCATTTATCAAAATGATCAAAAGGTGAAGGGCTTTTGTAAGGAATATTTTATATTCAGACATTTAAGAACTTTATGGATTAGTTTTTGATGGATGGATGAACTTTTTGTAGCTTTAAAAATGGGGCACTATCCAATGCAAATATAAAGCTGAAAAGAAAAAAGTCATATACACCCAGGATGGCTTGAAAGTGAGTTAAATATGGGCTAATGGGGTGAACTATTACTTAAAGTAGTGGAACAAAACAAATCTCTCTCTTTCTCTTTCTCTTACAGAGGGGTCTTCTATCAAGGCTACCGCTGCTCTAAATGTGGTGCTGGTGCCCATAAGGAGTGTCTCGGCAGGGTGGACAACTGTGTCAAAAGCAGTGCCGGTGAGCTTAAGTCCAACACATTCAGCTCTTTTCAGCAGTTTCTATTTACATCCATGATGTTTACAAAGCTGCATTGTAGTGCTCCGAGTCACCTGGCTCATGTTTCAGCGTTATGTGATGTCTTACTCGCTACACGCTAATGATTGACCTACACCGTACTGTATCAGACAGGCCAATAAAACCTGTCAGCATGCAGAGGTTCCTAATAGCAGCCCCGGCCACATAGATAAGCGCGATGACAGACAACAGGCTCGGCTGGCTCCCGAAGCCCATGATAAATGTGTGTGTGTGCGCGCCTGCCAGCAGTGGCAGTTCTTATTGTTCTGGACATTATTCAGGGCCGGTGTAAAAATTTCTGCCTCCTCTCCTTAAGCACAGCTGAGTTTTGTCTGAACGGATCGCATTGTCAGACCTGTATGGAAAAGTGCCTGCAGAATTTCCGTCGGTCAAATTTCAGTGTGTCCCGTGGCCCTTGCAAAACCCTCTAAGTGCGTCTGACATGTTTTCTTGTAAATTAGTATTTTTAATAAGACTCTTAACTCTTTCCCTACCATGATGAGTTAAAAGTTAACTCATCAATTTAGAGAAAACGCTTCCCTGCCAATGACTAGTTTTTCCGGCAATCTGTATTTCCGCTATTATCCACCAGGTGGCACCTGGAAGCAGTGTTGGGGGAAAGTTACTTTTAAAAGTAATGCATTACAATATTAAATTACTCCCCAAAAAAGTAAATAATTGCGTTACTTAGTTACTTTTCATGGAAAGTAATGCTTACGTTACTTTTTAGTTACTTTTGCATTACTTTTTTGGCTGAGGCTTGTTTCTCCATGCAGGTGTTTTTATGACTGAAAAGTTCTGCATTCAGAAATTGCATATTCATCACAAAAATGTCAAGCTCTGACCTGCTATCTCAGTTTCTGACTCAAAATGTACATAATTTTTTAATCAAATTAATTAAACTAAAAAAGTAACTTGCATTACTTTTTTTAGAAAGTAACTCAAATATTTTTGTGTACATTTAAAGGCGGAGTGCACAATGTTTGAAAAACGCTTTGGAAAAGGGAGTCGGGCCGATTACCAAAACACACTTGTAGCCAATCAGCAGTAAGGGCCGTGTCTACTAACCGACATCCTTGCCGGGGTTGCGTATGTGTGGGGCGGGTCTATCAAAAGAAGGTCCAGATTCTATTGGGGTAGAGGCGTGTTTGTTTAGGTGATTTCAAATATCAACATTGGCTTTTAAACATTGTGCACACCGCCTTTAAAAAGTAATGCGTCACTTTACTCATTACTTCAGAAAAGTAATGTAATTAAATCTTTCGCCGCCAGCATTTAAAAAAAAAGTTGCCAGCCAGCGTTTTTCATGAATTTCACAAAAGTTTAATGTCTTACAGAAAATGTTCTTCTTTAAATATATAAACATACAATATACCAAATGAAAGAACAGACCCTCTGCTTTAAAAAAAAATGTTTCATCCTACCTTCAGTAGTTCTTTTGTAATCAGCTTTTGAACATGAGTAGGTTTCTGCAAAAACACCACATTTTGAGCAAAAAGCAGAGATAATTCAATTTTTGTGACGGACTTTTCATAGAGATCTCATTCAGAGCGATCTTTAAAACAGACACGGACATGCAGCCGCTTGCCATAGGGCAATACTTCCGGGTTTAAAAAGTTGCGGAAGGGCGCCACCTGGTGGATAATAGCTGTGTTTCGGAAAGACAGAAATACTCGTCATTGGCAGGGAAGTGTTTTCTCTTGATTGACGAGATATCTCGTCAATGGCGGCGAAAGAGTTAAGTAGTGCACGTTACTTGTAATACGTTACCCCCAACACTGCCCGGAAGTATCCCCTTAGGGCAAACAATTCAAACTCCGTGTATTTTTTGAGGATCGCTCTGAATCTGATCTCTATCAAAAGTCCTTCACAAAAACGCAATTATCTTGGCTTTTTGCTCAAAACTTGGTATTTTTGAAGAAACCTACCCGTATTTGAGAGGTGATAACAAAAGAGAGAGAGAACAAATAAAGGTAGGATAAAATGTTTTTTTAAGCGATCTGTTCTTTCATTTGATATATTGTATGTTTATATATTTAAAGAAGATTTTTTTTTAAAGGCATTTTATGGATTTTTTTTAAATGCTGGTGGGGAAAGAGTTAATGGATACATACAGGATTTCTGAATGTCCTAAAGCAAGTATTAAGCGAATTTGAAGCGAAATTATTTAATGAACGTATAATACGTACCAAGAGCTTTCGGTTAATATCATTATATAATTTTAGTCCGTGGTGGCGTTTAGAGATTTTGCATCTGAGCTTCTCAATTCTTCTCCTCAAAAAATCAGTATAACAGTTAATGTGTAGTATTTTTCAATAAACATTTAAATGCAAGACCTTCAGATTTCCACAAACATAACCATTTATAGCAAAAACAGTGTTGTTTTATTTTCACTGGGAATTTACAAAAACTAAAATCGAATCTGGTATGAAAAGATCAATCATCGCACTGGGCGTGTTTTTGTCTAGCCCTGTTGTTTGTTTTGTTCAGAAGGTACCTGTCTATCTCTATGTGCACGCCTGCATATACGCCTGGATTGTTTATGCGTTAATAGCCTTCGAGCCGTACGCTAGTGCAACAGGACAAAGTTCACAGTGTACACTCCAAGTACAGGCTCGGCCTCTCCCCCGGGAGCCAATGAGGCCGACTCCGGGTGCATACTTCTGTTTAGTCCGGCCCCTCGAGTCAATTTAGCTCAGGCAGCTGTCAGGTACCTGCAGTGTAGCAAAACAAATCGTAAAAGTGTACAGCACAACGTGTTCCACACACTTTAATGACAGCTTCTGCACAGTGTGTTTGTCCAAATGTCAGATTCACTCTAACCATGCCTGTCTTCAACATCCTTGCAGATTCCAACTCTTTCGGACCACAGGTGAGGTTTCTGTTTAGATTTTATATATATATATATATATATTTTTTTTTAGGACTTTCCAGTGAGTCTGTAATGTTTGTTTTTCTCTGGAAGACTTTGTTTTCAAACCATTTAAAATACTTTGTTTTACAATGCACTTTAAGTTGCTGCAGAATTATTCATAAAGTTGCTCTTTTATGTAGTTGTTGGTCAAACGTTCTGAGATTATTCGTTTTTAGCTTTGTAGATAAGTATGCATAAAATATCCATTATGCATGTTATTCTTTCACTGCTTCAAACACAAAGGCATAGCCAAAACAAGCTTTAAAGGTACTGACATGCAGTTTGCTAAATTCTGGCTGTTTGAGTAAAATGCTGCATCTTTATGCATGCATGCATGCATGCATAAGAAAATGTATGCATTTTTGTATGCAAATATAAAATGTGCTTATGCACAAAGTTTACTTTATTTTCTTTACTCGGACCATTAATGCATTGCAGTGTTTGTGTTTAGTGTCAGTATGAATCATGTGATTTATTTACTTTCATTACAGATTGGGAAAACACCCAGAAGTGGAGGAGATGCAGGTAAGTGGCAAATCCACATACACACTAATATGACATTAGAAAATCATAATAGTTATAAAATACCTCTTATTGAAGTGGTGGTTTAATGATTTTACTGTACTCTACCTTTAAACCTGTACTACCACACAGTCATCCACAGTTCACTTGGGTTTCGTTAGTGGTCGTGCTTACGAAACCTGCTTGCACAGTCTTGTATATGAAGTACTTCTTTCAATTCGAGCCAAAATGCATGTTTCTGGCCAAGATAAGAGTTGTAGTGTTGATATTTGCTGGTAAGGCAAGCACCTGCACGTAACTAAAGCTTAGAGTCAGATCTGAATCTGATAAGAGCTGGAAAATACAGTATACAAAGACATTCAACCCCTGTAGCTTCATTGTTTATTTTTGCAAGCAGAGGTGGGTCCAAATCCTACTGTATATCTTACATAACCCTAAGGTGCAAAATACTTAACCCATTTTGTGTATGGTTGTGTTTTGTGTATGCATTTGAAGCACTTCATGGCATTATGGGGGCGGTGTGATCAAGTGTGAGCATTTCTGACCCGGAGTCTAAAACATTTGCATGGACGATTGAAGGTTCATGTCTTATGTTCAGAGTTTTCGTGTTTTAAAGCGCTTTTTATCTTTTATGTACCTCCTCACCTATTTGTGAACTAAATGTACCTCATGTTCTGGTGAACAGCATGGAGCATTTTAATCTGACTAAACCTTTGCTAAACTAACACTTTATAATGTTTGTACAGAAACAGTTTGCCACAGAAATCTTAAAATAAAGCCTCTTAGGAATAAGAGATATTTGAAATTTTTTGTATTGTTTTTACAATTGCTACAACAAGAAACAGTATTTTATTGTTTTTATTTAATCTCTGTTTAAGAACTGGTTGCCAATTTCTAAACCTAACAAAATACATTTACGTCACAGTGTACGACATTGTATATGTAATTATATATAAACAGGGTTGTTGATGGGTTGATCATTACCCAAAAGGTAATAAAGGAAAGCGGTTCAGTTATCAGAGTGATGTAACGTCTGCGTGCTGATGGAGCAATGCCATCCTCATCGTTCCTTTTAATAGCTTCATGAATATTTGAAATAAATGCACTGTTTTTTCGCCCCCATCACAACGCATTCAGTCAGGCTCACCTGAGTTCATTATGTCTCTATTAAGCTGGCCTGTCTTTGCAGAGCTCAGAGAAAGCCCCCTGATCCCACACAATATTGGGGTCGGTAGATTCATTAAAGTTATGGTGAGAGAAGGTCTCTGTGTAGTGTTTGCTGCCAAGGGACCGTCTCTGTTTGAATTAAAGTTGTTCCTTCCTGCCTGTTCTGTGCCAGTAGATTTGTCTTCATCAGAAACCGCCTTTCTGGAAAAGATAAACGTTCACATCTGTCAGCGAAAAGGTTTTATTAGTGGCACAGGTTTTTTACAGACGTGAAAGTGCTTCAAATTGTGCGGTTTATTGAAAAGAAGCTTGTAAAGATCTTGTTACTTTTACAAGCAAAATTTTACTTGATTTTCATCTAAGAAAAAAATCCAGGCTTATATTGTATCTTGGCTACAGAACACCCTAGCGACCTCCTAGAAGAACACCCTAGCTATAGCCTAGCAACCACTCAGAACACCCTAGCAATCCCAAAACACCCTAGCAAACCCATAACACCCTAGCGACCACCCAGGACACCCTAGCAATCCCCAAAACACCCTTGCAACCAACCAGAACCCCCTAGCAATTCCAAAACACCACAGCAATACACCCGCCACTGCCAAGAACATCATAGCAACACCCCTAGCAAACCCAAAACACCCTAGCAATACCCTAGCGACCACCCAGAACACCCTAGCAATTCCCTAGCAACCACCCAAAACACTCTAGCAAACCCAAAATACCCTAGCGACCACCCAGGACTCTCCAGCAATCCCCCAAACACTCTAGCAACCACCCAGAACACCCTTGCAATCCCAAAACACCCTAGCAAACCCAAAACACCCTAGCAACCACCCATGACACCTTAGCAATCCCCAATACACCCTAGCAAACCCAAAACACCCTAGCGACCACCCAGGACACCATAGCAATCCCCAAAACACCCAAGCAATACCCTAGCAACCACCCAGAACATCCTAGCAATCCTCAAAACACCCTAGCGACCACCCAGGACACCGTAGCAATCCCAAAAACACCCTAGCAATTCCCTAACAACCACCCAGAACACCGTAGCAATTCCAAAAACACCCTAGCAATTCCCTAGCAACCACCCAGAACACCCTAGCAATCCCCAAAACACCCAAGCAAACCCAAAACACCATAGCGACCACCCAGGACACCATAGGAATCCCAAAAACACTCTAGCAATTCCCTAGCAACCACCCAGAACACCCTAGCAATCCCAAAACACCCTAGCAATACTCTAGCAAACCTAAAACACCCTAGCGACCACCCAGAACACCCTAACAATTCCCAAAACACTCTAGCAAACCCAAAACACTCTAACGACCACCCAGGACACCCTAGAAATCCCCAAAACAACCTAGCAATACCCTAACACAGGGGTGTCAAACTCATTTTAGGCTGAGGGCCGGATGGTAAATAACGCCATGATGTGATGGCCGGATATTTTTTTTAAACTTTAGTGTGCTGATAATTGTGTTAATATTAACTAAACAAACCAATTAATTTGTTTGTTCAGCAAGAAAACTAGAGAAACACACAGCTCTGCGAAAACTACATTTCATAAGTCACACTCATACTGTACATATTATACACACAAATTTACATCTGTACAAAATCCACTGGCCTTAGGTTGAAAAGCCTTAATTTAACTTCTTTTGCATTATTCCTTAATGCCAAAATTATTTATAAACCATTCACTTTTCTTTGTAATGAGAACAGTCATTTAGAAAATGAAAATGCTAGATGGGGCAGTGGCCCAAACCAAAAAGGGCACTAAAGGGGTTGGTACTATTATTATGGTTTTAATAAAATATTATGATGTGTTATATTACTAGCATGTGATTATAATGGGAAATATAATAACAAGAATTAAAGTGTGACAATCTGCTAAATATTCAAAATGATTTACCTGCTGGCTTGATGGAGCTTTGAATCCATGTTTGCAATGTTGAACTGCCTTTAGCAGCCTCTCTTTCCCTTCTCTGTAGTTATTTTGTGAAGGCATTGGTGTTTTTTGTATTTGTTGTCTACAAAGTGTGCCAACAACAGCAAATTTAGTGTTTATATTAACTTAGATCTGATCGGGAACATCAAATCGACCAGACATGCATTGCAACGCTAACAAGAATGTGGCTATTTTGTTGTTATTTGCTTGCTAGCACTTGTTAGCACTTTTAAAACACTGACAGCAAATCATTACCGGAAGAAATACATAAACAAACTTCCAAATTACTAATTCTGTTGTTTAACAACTGATTTAATGTAATTAATCTACGTGTTAATGCAACGAACTTCGGAAACCGCCGTCCTCGCCCAGGCAGAGAGTGGACACAGAGATGCTGCGGAGCGGTCGGGAAAACACGAAGTGGACCAGCGGAATAAGTGGATCTTTAGCGGAGCAGTAACAATACAACAGCAAGATTTTTGGGCACCGTGTTAAGTCTATGTTCCGCGTTTTGCTGCTTTCCGCAAGTCTCTCATATTGAAAACGAACTAGACACCCGCCTGAAAGGGTTTTTAAAATATGTATTTCATATTTAATAAATCATCATGCGGGCCGGATTGGACACCTTTGTGGGCCGTATGCGGCCCGCGGGCCGTATGTTTGACACCCCTGCCCTAACAACTGCCAAGAACATCCCAGCAACACCCCTAGCAAACCCAAAACACCATAGCAATACCCTAGCAACCACCCAGAACACCCCAATAATATCCTAGCAACCACCAATCACATCCTAGCAAACCCAAAACACCTTAGCAATACCCTAGCAACTGCCAAGAACATCCTAGCAATATCCTAGCAACCACCAAGCACACCCTAGCAAAACCCTAGCAACTGCCCAGAACTCCCTTGCAATGTGTGTTTGAGCATGCATGCCCACTTTTTTCTTACAACATGAAACCGTTAAGGTTTAATTTCATGTGGAATTATGCTGAGCTTTTTGACATTGCAGAAACTACAGCCTGCTGTCCTGAGAGATGTCTGTTAACTATCAGCCCTCTCAGGATCCCTTTCATAGCCTGTTTCAGTAAAGAAAATCCTTGTAGTGCTTATTGGTGCTGACTCTTTGCCCTTGTGCACAAGGGTCTTTGGAATAGCGTGTGAGAAAGCAGCATCCCCACAGAGAGACGCATGCTCGCACTACCCTTTAAAGCATCTTCAAAGACAGCCAGCTGGGTTGGTCTGCCCGGGGTCTGGTTGATCCGCTGGACTGGAAGGCTTTAGCCACAGCTGGTTGCGTTAAGAGAGCCTGCACCCGTCTCTCATCATCAGAACAGCAGAATATATAGAGCTGCAGCAACCAGCTGAGACCTTCGCTATTGACCCTTCAGCAAACCAGCTTCGACACTAAACCCGTACACACAAACATGCTCATTCTCATAGTTCACTGGAGCGTCCAAACAACTGTCTGCCCACCCTGTAGCGAGAGACCTTTTAGGTCCAATTACACGTATGGAAAAATGCCTCTTAGTACTAATTAAAGAAAGAGTTTTAAAAATATACAGTCAAGCTCAAAATTATTCATACCCTTTGTAAATATGACCAAAGAAGGCTGTGAAAATAAATCTGCATCGTTAATGATTTTGATCTTTACTTTTAAAAATCTACAAAAATCCAGCCTTTCATTGGAGAAGAATGATTTTAAAATGGGGGAAAATCTCATTATTAGAGAAATATTTTTCTCTAATACACACTGCTCACAATTAATCATACCCTTTTATTCAATTCTTTTTGCAACCTCCTTTTCCCAAGAGAACAGCTCTGAGTCTTCACCTATAATGCCTGATGAGTTTGGAGAACACCTGACAAGAGTTTAGAGACCATTCTTTCATGCAGAATCTCTCCAGATCCTTTAGATTCCAGCTCCATGTTGGTGCTTCTTCTCTTCAGTTCATCGTACTCATTTTCATTAGGGTTCAGGTCAGAGGACTGGGATTGTCATGGCTAAAGCTTTATTTTGTGCTCAGTGACTCATTTTTGTGTTAGTTTTGATATTTGTTTTGGATCATTGCCCTGAAGGAAGATCTTTGGTTACAAAGGGGATGAATAATTTTGAGCTTGACTGTATGTTCCTATAGGAACCTTAAAGGGCACCTATTATGGCCTTTTTACAACATGTAAAGTCTAGGGTGTGCCCAGAATGTGTCTGTGAACCTATAGCTCAAAATACCCCACAGATAATTTATTATAGCATGTCCAAAATGCCCCTATTTGGGTGGGAGCACTGTAAGTGGGTGGGGCTTTATCAATGTGACCTCACATTGATAAGAGAATAAAAACGGCACGTCTAATGAAACTGCTTTGGTTTAATGGGGATTAAATCCACAATTGTAGGGTGGTTGTGTTCACACACTGCCAACACACACGTCTAAACAGCTTGTATAAGTGGATTTTGCATAGTAACATCTATTAAATCTTTTTGTTTGCGTAAAAGGTTCTTTAGACTAAATAAATGTATCTTTAAAGTCCCAACGAAATCAAACGGACAATTCTTATTTTTTTATGTAATATTGCAGTGTTTATTATAAACAATATTTTTGTGGGGGCCATTTTTTTTTATTCATGTGCCCTCATAAATTTCATTCAAAATCTGAAAATGGACTTTCGTCCTCTTGTGACGAACATTCTCTGATGATGTCAGTTAAACAGCTATGGCGGGAGCATCCGGTAACTTTGCCACCTCCAAGTCTCTGTCTGAATGAAACGCCTACTTTTCTATATCCAATCAAAGCACAGTGAGATACACAAGGCACGCACACTATTTTTCTCAAGTCGGTTGTGACTTCTGGTTCATAGGGACTTTAACTCTTTCCCCGCCATTGAGGAGTTATCTTGTTAATTAAGAGAAAACATTTGCATAAAGAAAAACGTGTTCCTGATGAGTTTTTATGTTAATCTGTAATACCACCATCCACTAGATGTCGAAACTTATCCAATTTATAAAAAACTGAAGCAAAAAAAGTATTTACTAATTTTAAACTCTGTGTATGTTTTGATAATCGTTCTGAAACAAAATTCCTTCACAAAAATGCAATTATTTCAGCTTTTTGCTAAATAAATTGTATTTTTTAAGAAAAATACCCATATTTAAGAGTTTATAAGCAGAGAAAAAATATAGATAGGATGAAAAGTATTTTTTTATTGTTTGTTCGAAAACAGAGGGTCTTTTCATTTATTTGATATATTTGCATGTACCGTATTTTCCGGACTATTAGCCGCACCGGAGTATAAGCCACATCATTCAAAAAAGCCTCATTAACTCTTTCACCGCCAGCATTTTTTAAAAAAGTTGCCAGCCAGCGCCAGCGTTTTTCATGATTTTCACCAAAGTTTAATGCCTTCCAGAAAATGTTCTTCTTTGAATATATAAACATACAATATACCAAATGAAAGAACAGACCCTCTGCTTTAAAAAAAAAAAAAGTTTCTTCCTACCTTCAGTGGTTCTTTTGTAATCAGCTTTTGAATATGGGTAGGTTTCTGCAAAAACACCACATTTTGAGCAAAAAGCAGAGATAATTCCATTTTTGTGAAGGACTTTTCATAGAGATCCCATTCAGAGCGATCTTTAAAACAGACACGGACCTGCAGCTGCTTGCTATAGGGCAATACTTCCGGGTTTAAAAAGTTGCGGACCTGGTGCCACCTGGTGGATAATAGCGGTATTGTGGAAAGACGGAAAATCTTGTCATTGGCGGGGAAGCGTTTTCTCTTAATTGACGAGATATCTCGTCAATGGCAGGGAAAGAGTTAAGACGAAATAACATGTATAAGTCACAGTGAACTATACGAAGCGTTTATTTAGAAAATTATTTCACAAAATCCAAGCTGAAGAACTGACATTTAATCTGGAAAGGCAAGTTATTTAACTAAACAATAACAGACAGAACAGCATGCTGAATAGATGTCTGTACGTTAAAGTAATATTATCAGTTATTTAACGATAAACCATAGCATTCAACTTTCCAGGTAAGATCTGTAGGCTAAATTACCCGAACAAGCCAACTAGCGTAAAGTTCACATACTCGTCATTCCGCATCAATAAATCAATTGAATTACATAAATAGAGAAGCAGCATATAGCGGACTCTCGCGGCTGTAGACGGTAATGATGTCTCTTGCCTCATAACTGTCAAAATTAATTCATACTGACTTTCAAGGCGCACCTGAATATAAGACGCAGCACCAGCCAAGTTATGAAAAAAACACGGCTTATAGTTCGAAAAATACGGTATATATATTTTTAGAAGAAAATTTTCCTAGAAAGCATTTTGTGAATTTTTTGTGAAAATCGCAAAGAATGCTGGCGGGCAACTTTTTAAAAAGAGGCTGGCCGGGAATGAGTTAAAGAACTTTTGACTGAATGATTCTTTGGGGAACCAAAAATGGTTCTTCTATGACATCACTGTGAAGAACCTTTATAGCACCCATATTTTTAAGGGTATATCCCCACAGCAGAGCTAATGATCAGATGGCTTTTTCCATACACATTCTTTGTTTTTGTGATACTTGTGTCAAAGAAAGCTAGAGACAGTGAACACAATAAGGGGTTTAGAGAAATAAAGTGGAAAACTTTTTGCCATTTAGTACAATGACAACGAAAACAATTTACAAGTGAGGAAAATACAATTATATAAGATTCGAACATCTCTAAAGCAAATGTAGGTTTTCTTTACCTATAGCATCACTGCTAAGATACCATGATACCGGGTGTTCTGGGTGGTTGCCAGATAGTTGCTACATATATGGTTGCTAAAGTGGGTCTAGTGTAGCTTTTGAAAAAAAAAACAAGACAAATCTTTCTTGAAGTATGAGCAAAAGCGATGCTTGCCTTAGCAAACACATCTTATACCTCCACACAAATATCTTCAAGACAAAACCCAAGCATGCTGTCATCTATGTGATGGATTAATGCGAATCTGCTTGCATACCATATGATTTACGATTACAGACGCACACAAACCTGTTCTTTATGTGACGAAGTGTCACAACACGGAGTAATGATACTCTGTCAAAGTTCAACATGCTCGCTCACGGTCAGTGGAGCGATAGGTACACACACACAAGCGCTTATGCATCATTTTTATACTCTGTTTTTCCTTCAGGTTTGCCCAAAATGTTGGTCATCCGGAATTATTATGGGGTGCCCCTCCCTCCGTGTGGCCCGCCACTCAACATCCAGGTTGGCGACGTCATCGAGCTGATCGAGGCTAACGTGCGCAGCTGCTGGTGGAAGGTGAGATCGTTTTACCCTCATCGTAGACCCGCAGCACTTCATATCATCCAACTAGCTGATAATTAAATAGATCTTGTGTTTGTGTTCAATGCATCTGTTTTGTTACGCTATGCAGAGCGTGACTGGCTGTGAAAGGCTAACTAATCCAACCTTTTGTAAACACAAGAAAGCTATTGATACGAGTTGGGTGAATAAGGTTGCGTGGCCATACAAAAACAATTCAGACGCAACGCCCAGGAGCCGACACGCGCTTGACAGCCGCTTTTATTTTTTATGCTGTTTGAAAAGAGGTGTTAGGTTATATTTGGTACCTTGACAAACCCACACAAAAGAAAAAGACAGATTTAGATTAATGATTGCTTTATGCATGTGGTAACATGTTTGGCACTGTCAGAAAGACTTACTGCATCACCAGTCCACCAAAATACATTTGTGAAAACACAGCTAAAGTATTTTTGCTCCAAATCGTAAATAGATTATGAGACTTTTACTTTCACAGATAAGGTCACAAATAATATGTAAATGCATGCACTCCGTTTAAATGACTGTCATTTATCTTGTATTTTAGGAGAAAGCATTGTAAAGTTCTAACACTTTAAATGAAACAACTGAGAACTCTGTTATGTTTCTTTACTTATGAAACAACAACCTTTGAGTAATAAAACGTTTCTCCGAGAGGGCACACAAAAGCCCAAGCAGTCCATCTTGACAACCGCTCCTCCGGCTCTGACAATTTACACGCTGTGCCAATAAGGAAACCAGCCAATGGTTGTCCAGAGAGGCAGAGAACTGGCAGAGCCCGGCACGCAGTGGCTTGTCTCAACGTCCCTCTCCATCCGAGACGTCCAGCTGTCCAGAAAGCTTCCTTATAGCTCTGTTTTAAAGCATTAATCTTCGTCGTTGGATCACCGTCCGCCGCAAGCTGTACCGAGCACCCTGAAGTTGTTTGATTTATCTAATTTGAACTCATGCAAAATTACACCGTCCGCGTCACCTGAGACCACCTAATATCCAGCGTCCCGCGGCAGCTCCGGACGGAGCATGGGACGGCCGGGGCTCGTGTAGCCGTGGTAACCCCGGAGACAATTATTGCCGCTCTGGTGCCTAGACAAACGCAATCACTCACTTTAATTTCATTTGGGCCTTTGGCTGCCATCTGTTTGATCTAACAGGGTTATGAGTTTAATCATTATTAGGCCCTTATCCTAGCATCAACCAATAGCGGCGCACCATCCAAGAGGGCTGATAAAATGTCAATACACTAAATGCATCGGGAGGAGGGGGGCTGCTTAAGGATCCATTTACAAATCAAATTTGTTCAAGGAAGAGGTAGATGAGACAGAAATGACGTTTCGGCATCTCTCAGAAAGTCGTCTTAGGAGGAGGCAAAGAAAGATGGGAGGGAATGTTGTTTTATGAGCTGTATTGATTTTTTCGTTTATTTACGGTATTGCTTTTAATTTAATTTAATTAAAATTTTTTGAATTTGGCAAAATATATTAAAACAATCAAAATATGACAGATATGCATGTCACAATGGTTTGCAATAACTGAATGATTTTAATACTTTGTTGCAGACCAGAGAGAGTGATGCTTTCTTTTCCCAGAAAGAACTTCTATCATATTTCAAATCGTATATCGCATTTAGTTTTTCTTCAGTATTGTGCACTTAGTTGGGGAATGCAGTTGTATGCATAGTATGCAAATAGAGACATAAACTCATTGAATTTTCTCTTGCATTGCTTCAGTAAAAACCCCAAACATGCATTTGGCATTGCTTTCACCAACAGACATCTGTCTAAACTGTTTAACATAAAAAAAGAAGAGCTGCTAGCATTATTATTATCTTTCCAACAAAACGTTTCTGCCGATACTCTATTATTCTCACAAGACTTTTTCAGCGCTGATGAACTCCTGCTGTAAATTTGCGCCGCGTCGTGTTAAGTACTAATTGTTAGTGAATTATTGAGAAGAGGTTGCCCAGCTGAAAGTAATGTAATTATCTGCCATGGTTTCAGGGTAAAGTCCTGGCAACGAAAGACATTGGCTTCTTTCCAAGCGACGCAGTGAAGCCTTGCCCATGTGTGAGTACAAGTTCCAGATTATATTGTGTTGCAAAAATTATTATTTGTGCAAACATAGGCATGGTTAGCCTTGCGGCAAGTGCTTTTTTGAATGTCAGATGCATTGTGGGTAATGTATCTGTTCTGTAATGCTCATTTGTTGTGTGAATAGCTTATCATCACATTGTCATTAAGTGCAAGATGATTGACAAACATAATTATGTACATCTGATACTGGGAAAAATATCTTCATGAGTGCATTTAGCAAATGACTTGTGGTTGTAAAAAGATATGTTAAGTGGGGCAGGTTCACCGCTAAATGAACCGTATTGTCCAAGACTTGAACAGCAAGTTAAATATACTGTATGAAAATCAGGTTGAAAAACAAAACCCTGTGTGTGTGTGTGCGCTCTAATTTCTTATTTATTCCCTACATCTCACCTCTGTTTTTATAGGTACCCAAACCTGTTGACTACTCTTCACAGCCTTGGTACGGTTTTTATCATCACTAGATTGTAAAAGAAAATTTCACTTACATTTTTATTTATACTCAACTTGGAATTATAAGTCGCTGTAACTTATAAAATAAAGTTGAAATAAGTTAAGCTAAGTTACACCAACTCATCACTAATACAAATTTTAAAAATGAAAGATAATTTAACAATGCAAAATATACATTTCTATTAAACATGTTGTGAGATTCACTAAACTGCAATAAATTCATACTTTATGGGGCGGTTTCCCAGACAGGGCTTATCCTAGTCCCAGACTAAAATGCATGTTTGAGATGCCTTATTTTATAAACAACTTGCACTGACGTATCGTAACATATATCAGTGACATTGTTTTGTCTCAAGATGCACACCAGTATTGTAAAAACTTTTTAAATGTCTTAATATTAGGGCTGTCAAAGGATTAATCGCGATCAATCGCATACAAAATAAAAGTTTGTTTTTGCATAATATATGTTTGTGCACTGTATGTAATTATTTTGTATATATAAATACACACACATGCATGTATTTAAGAAACATTTATATGTATATGTTAGTGCTGGGCAAAGATTAGTCGCGATTGGTCGCGTGCAGAATGGGAGTGATTTTTTTTGCATAATATATGTGCGTGTACTGTGTCTAATTATTGTGTATATTTAACCACACACACATTCATATATTCATTTCAGAATTGTTTTACTTGTATATAATTTTTAAAATTTATTTTTAATATAGAATATATAAAAATAGAAATAAATATATATATAAACATGTAAATGTTTCTTAAATACATACATGAATGTGTGTGTATTTATTTATACATAATAATTACACACAGCACATACTCATATATTATGCCAAAAATCACTTTTATTTTGTATGCGATTAATCTTTGCCCAGCACTAGTATATATATATATATATTTATATTTGAAGAGTTTGGTTGCAAAACGAGATAACCACCATTTTTTTAATTGTTCAGAAATCTCGTTTTTTTGGTTGTGCATTCCAATTAATTTCAATGCAACTGCAGTTGGTTTGTTTTGATTTAACCTTCATAACTTAAAAAATACAGCTAAGTAGCACCATAAAACAAAATAATAACATGATAACATAATAATAAACATGTTTTGACAAAAATGTAAAAAGTGGATTTATCTTGTTATGCAACGAAACTCTTCATTTTTTTATTTAGATTTTGATATATTTTATTTTATATATAAATTTAAAAATATATATACATGAATAACATGTTTCTTAAATGTATGTGTGTGTTTATATATAAATAATAATTACACACAATGCACACGCAAATATGTTATCCAAACACAAACTTTTATTTCATATGCGATTAATCGCGATTAATCTTTTGACAGCCCTACTTAATATAACTAAGGCCTAGTCCTGGATTAATCTAAACCCTGTCCAGGAAACCGCCCCTTTGTCTTATAAAATTTCATGTATCTCCAACAATGTTGTTTATAATGTTTATAGTTTTTTTTTTAAGTTTTTGTCATCACACATTTGCTGTATGTCCATCTTAAAGGGATAGTAATTCTGTCATTTACTCATTCTCATGTTGTTACAAATCCGCATCAATTTCTTTGTTCTGATAAACACAAAGGAAGATATTTTAAGAAATGTTTGTAACCAAACCGTTTGTGGACCAAATTTGCTTCCATAGTAGGGAAAAAGAATACTATGGAGGTGGATGGGGTCCACGAACGGTTTGGTTGCAAACATCATCAGTCGTGTTCATCAGAACAAATACGTTTATAAAGGTTTGTAATACCATGAGAGTGAGTAAAGGATGACAGAATTAAAATTTTTGGGTGAACTATCCCTTTAACAAACACCCTGCGATCACCTGTCAGCACTCAGATATTGACATTGATTTCTTGTGACTTTTTGTGGGTATTAAAGGTGACCTGTATTACCACAGGCACAGGTCAACACCTTTGCATTATTAGCCCATTAACCTTGTTTCTTGCCCTTCACCTCTGACATCCGACCTTTCTTTCAGGTTTGCCGGTCCAATGGAAAGACTGCAGGCGGAGGCCGCGCTGCTCAACAGGAGAAGCAGCACGTACCTGGTCCGTCACAGAAGCAGAGAGTTAAACGAATACGCCATCAGCATCAAGTAAGTCGTACAAGTTAAAACACAAAGCCTTGAAATTCAAATCCATTTAGATTTGTTCTTTTAAGCTCCCATCTGAATAGTGCATCATTCCTGTGCACGCAAAACCAATTCCCCAAGACGGTAAATGATTCGGCATTTTTCAGAAAAGTCCCCCTTGATTTCAGACAGTCCTGCGTACTTTTTGTCTAAAAAATGTGAGGTCTGAACTTTCAATCCAAGGACTAATGGAGACGCCCCACCCCTCGCTATCGACCCCTTTTCCTGCTTGAAAAGCTCTTTGCCCCATGCATTACTATGGCAGTTTCCCACCGGGGATAGGTTGCATCGATCGCAGTGATCACCAGAAAATTACTCTCATCATTTATTCATGGCCCACAGGTACAACAACGACGTGAAACACATCAAGATCTTAGCGAAGGAGGGATGCTTTCACATTACCGAAAACAGAAAGTTCAGAAGCATTTTAGTGAGTGTTAATGTTTTCTTCTAATGAATATATTAATCTATTATTATATTATATTATATTATATATTAATTATGACCCAAGCATTGGTTGAAACAACCTAGCATTTGTATTTAAAGCATTAAAAAATATAAAATGTAAAGAGAAAGATAAATGTTTGCATTATACCAGTTTATTACATTTAAAATCGTTTTTGTGTGTCACCTATTATTATTATTTGACTGTTTACAATATTAAACTTAATGCCTCGCTTCTGTAGAAAAATCAAATGTCTTTTGTCAGCCTTTCTCAAAATGCTTTTAGATTCGATTTCACAAATGCCACTTAAATAACATCATTGAATTTTGAAAGCTGGAGTCCTATTGAATCAGTTCTCATTTTTTCTTTAATGCTGCAGATATTTCAAGTGACATCACGTCGAGCATGTCTGATCTTAATTCGCTTGTTTATTTAATGCAGGAGCTGATCGAGTATTACAAACATCATTCTCTGCGGGAGGGATTCAGGACACTTGATACCACGCTCCAATTCGCCTACCGAGAGCCGGAAAACGGAGCAAATAGTACGTACAGCATACAGACGCTACTATAACAAAACAATCTCTTCTGCTCGATAACACAAAGCCTCTAATGGTTTGTTATCTAAACAATGATTTACAATGGTTTTAATTAAACATACCTGTAGACATGGTTGTGATGTGGCTACGGTCGGTAGGGTGGTTGCTATGGCAGCACTGTTTCTTCTTAGAAAGTGTTTTGAGTTGTCTGATGCTCTGTTTGAGACCTCTGAGCCATTCGTCTGTTCGAGAGTTCACACGTGTTCCCGGGTGTCGCATTTCTCCTGTGTCATAACAAGAAGACGTGTTGTTCACGCTGCTATTTAAAAACATACAGTAAGGCCTAAAACAAACTCATGCGCTATTGGCTATGCTATCTTGATTTCACGCGCGGTTGCGTTCGGAATTGTCGAGTACGCAAGTGTCAACTGCTGATGGGGGCGCTGTTGTTTTTAAAACTACTGACTAGGTTAAAGGGGACATTTCACAAGACTTTTTTAAGATGTAAAATAAATATTTGGTGTCCCCAGAGTACACAAGTGAAGTTTTAGCTCAAAATACCATGTAGATCATTTATAGATATGTTAAAGTCGCCTATTTGTAGGTGTGAGCAAAAATGTGCCATTTTGGGTGTATCCTTTTAAATGCAAATGAGCTGATAAAATATAAACACTGATCGCCATAATGGTGGTTTGTTGAAATTGAAACTCCATTGTGCTGTCAGTCATTTTCTCTCTCTCCACTATGGCAGTGCCGGGGTTGGATAGTGCAGATTAAGGGGCGGTATTATCCCCTTCTGACATCACAAGGGAAGCCAAATTTCAATGACCTATTTTTTCACATGCTTGCAGAGAATGGTTTACTTTGGTTTAGTGGGTTCTTCTTTATCACATTTTCTAGGTTGATAAAAGCAACGGGGACCCAACTATAGCATTTAAACATAGAAAAAGTCAGATTTTTATGATATGTCCCCTTTAAGGAACAGCTCGAAAGGGAATCTTGCTAAAGTTGTTGACTAGATTAAAGTGATTTTTTGCTAGCTACTTGAATAATGATGAATTTGGTTTTATAGCAAACACACTGAGGTTTTTGTTACAGTCACAGTAACGTATAGAAACATGTTATGTTGGCCGCGCTCCAGTTTTATGAATTCTGTGTAATTTAACATCTGAAAAATAAGACTACACTGAAAAACTTATTTTCAAGAAAAAAAATTCTCAGTATTTTTGTCTTGTTTTCAGTAAAAATAAAAATTCTTAAATTAAGATGCTTTTTCTTTATGAGCAAAACGACCCAAGAAAATAAGTCTAGCTTTTAGACTAAAAACATCAAATTTAAGTGATTTTGTGCATAAAACAAGCAAAAAATATTGAATTTTTCTTGAATTTAGTGTTTAAGAAAAATTTTCAAGATTTTTTGCTTACCCCATTGGCAGATTTTTTTGCTTGTTTTATGCACAAAATGGCTTAAATTTGATATTTTTTGTCTAAAAACTAGACTTATTTTCTATATTTAACATCTGAAAAATAAGGCTACACTACAAAAAATGATTTTCAAGAAAAAAATTCGTAGTATTTTTGTCTTGTTTTCAGTAAAAATATCTAAAAATTCTTAAATTACGATGATTTTTCTTGATGAGCAAAACGACCCAAGAAAATAAGTCTAGTTTTAAGACCAAAAATATCAAATTTAAGTGATTATGTGCATAAAACAAGCAAAAAATCTTGAATTGTTCTTGAATTTAGTTTTTAAGAAAAATTTTCAAGATTTTTTGCTTACCCCATTGGCAGATTTGTTTTGCTTGTTTTATGCACAAAATCACTTAAATTTGATATTTTTTGTCTAAAAACTAGCCTTATTTTCTTAATTTAACATCTGAAAAATAAGGCTACACTACAAAAAATGATTTTCAAGAAAAAATTTGTAGTAATTTTGTCTTGTTTTCAGTAAAAATATCTAAAAATTCTTAAATTAAGATGCTTTTTCTTGATGAGCAAAACGACCCAAGAAAATAAGTCTAGTTTCTAGACAAAAAATATCAAATTTTGTGCATAAAACAAGCAAAAAAAATCTTGAATTTTTTTAAATTTAGTTTTTAAGAAAAATTTTCAAGATTTTTTGCTTACCCTATTGGCAAATTTTTGTTTGCTTGTTTTATGCACAAAATCACTTAAATTTGACATTTTTGGTCTTAAAACTAGACTTATTTTCTTGAGTCATTTTGGTCATCACAAAAAGCATCTTAATTTAAGAATTTTTTGATATTTTTACTGAAAACAAGACAGAAATACAGAAATACTTTTTTTTCTTGAAAATCATTTTTTGCAGTGTACTAACCAACAGCACTACATTGTATTAAAATTCTAAGTTTGAGATGTTTTATGTCATGAAAAATGTTTATGTTTATGTCTGGGGCACACACCAGAAAGTTTAAGTACTACTGGGTAACGGCAGCATGCATAAGTATGTACAACAGGATCAGCATTTGTGTATCTGACTAGAAATCTGTTTCTGACTTTGTTGTGCAGGTAGAGGAAAGGGTTAAAAACCCTAAATTCTTAAACCGTGAAGTACTCGAGCTGTGCTTAGAGCCCGATCGAAAAATTTATGACAGATCGCAGTCAGCGCTCGGATGAGATTTTATTGTAACTCCATATGTCACTATGAAGAATCCGGGATGGAGGGGCGGTGTCGTGCTCCGCGAGGGTCGAGAAGCGTTGACAGATTGCATGCCTGTTTTCTTCCCTTGTCGAGACGTCACTCAAATAGTTCACTGTTTAGACAAACAGGAAAGACGAAAGTGATTCAACAACTCCCAAGAATGGATCTCCCAGCATGCATTGCATCTGTTTTTCTCCTCACTCATCCCCGAGGTCCATTTCAATGCATCGCAGCTTCTTTCCCTTTTGATTTCCTTTTTGTTCCTGTCTCCTTCTGTTATGTGCCAATAAATGCAAATCGCATGCAGTTGTTTTCGGCACGGCTGCCAGAGGCGGGCAAGTCTTTCATAAAAAACTTTGAATGAGACCTTGTCATTTTATGATAATGCCATTTAGCAATTTATACAATTAGACAAGGAGTTATTAAAATAGGACAAGTGCATGTCGCGTGCCATATTCAGCAATGTTATTGACCTCATCATCAGTATGCAAATAAGATTGTTGTTCACCTAATTGATAGTATTGATCTCATAAATACACAGTCATTGTTCTTGACCTCCATATAGGTAAAGAGGTAGTCAAAGCTTAAATAAACTGTATTGCATTTACATTTATGCATTGCGAGGACCCCCTGGTTTAAAGCCATGACCTTTCACACTCCTAATGTACCACTAAACTATAAAGGAGTATTATTAGACACCAAAATTATCATAGTTTCTGTTCACATTCAAGTGCAGGATAAATGATGGTTGCCATATCCTCCATATCTATATTTATATCGTTCCTGTCTGTTCCGCAGCTTTCCCCACAAATGTGAATTGAGCCACGCGGTTCGGATGACAAATCTATAACCCTGGATATTTACATTACGGCTAACAGCACTGTGCTTAAGACTGGAGGTTTAAAGCCGTCAGACAGTTTGCAGTATAGTGGGTGGAAGGTGGTTCGGCTTTACCGAACGTTTCTGGAGTGACGTGGGTGGAATTTAAAAAATGTGCTTGGTGCCGGTGGCTCGGACATCACAGGTTGGATAGTGGTCAGAGACGAGGCCTTTTGGAGACACAGCATGTGCTCATGAATAAATTCATGGGATCGGTTTGCCTCGGCTTTAAAACTTTGAACAGATGTTTAAGAAAGACACAGCGAGAGATGTCGCTTCTGAACCCAGTCAGAGTTAAACTGCTTGCCAGAGATAAAAAGTTAGAGAGATATTAAATCATTTAAGAGGATGTTGCTAGGACATTTATTCATTGGGCAAATCCAAAAGCGACGTACGATGCATTCAAGCTATACTTTTTCCGGAATCGAACCCATGACCTTTGCGATGCTAATGCAATGCTCCACCAACTGAGCTACAGAAAGTCAAAAATATTTTTTGTAGGGATGCTTCGATCAATCAGCCAATAATGCTTGCTATGCTTCTCAATAAATTGTGGTGAAACTGCTACATCCAAAAGCCAGAGGGCGCTCTCGTGCAGAAACTCAATATGCACTGTAGACGAAGAACCATACATGCGTAGCTATGACACGCAGCTCCAGAAAATGGCTTAAGGATATATTTATATTGCTGTTCTTCAAACCTTTTCAGGTATTTTTTATGATAATAAAGAATATGTATAATGATTAAGTTTGACGAGTGTTTTCAAATGCATGTTATAAACGATTCAAACTAACAGCGATTTTAGATCGATAAGGACTTAAAGCCGTAGTACATGAAATAGCTGTGAATAAGATTTAGAATAGTGATCGGTCACGTATTTTTAGTAGATATCGGCATTGATCCGAGCACCCCTAATTTTTTGTATAGCCGGACTATATCGGGTCTATAGTTAACCTACACAGTGTAATGACGTCTATTACTTGGTGGGCTGTTTCATATACAGTATTGTGAGAGACCTGCTTATACACCCTTAATCGGGTTGTTCGGTATTCATCTAAGTGTTGTTAGTCGTATTGCTTCATCTTCCTTCCATTAAAAAACAGGCGAGGAAACATATTGTGTAGCTGACACGCTAGGGGTCTGTGACGCTCTGGGCCGAGCCGGTCAGATGGAGCATCAGATGGCAGGGGGAGGCGAACAGACGCTTGAGGAGTTTTACTAGTAAACACAAACCCACCAATGGTTCTCCGTGGAACAACACATGAATAGATAGATTCCAACATTGGCACCCATCCACCGGTATTCCCATCCGACCCCTTAAAACGAGCGCTGACGTAGGAAACGGGCTACAGTAGGAATTGTTCATGTGCTTGGCTTGCAAATGCTTCAATTAAATGCTTTGTCTATGCTTCTCTTCTCTCTACCCCTACCTCACCCAACCACGCCCACCTGCCCCGCCCATGCCTCTGCCTCCGCCCACCTCAGCTCCGTTGCTCTGCGGCCTGTCTTTTCTAACTACCGGCTACAGCTTTGTCCCTCCCTCCGCAGCTCCATTTTGGTCAGGTACAGCTACATCTTTTCTTCTCCATCCGTGCAGTTTTGTTGAAGGATCCGGCATCCTTTTGAATTTTACCCATTTTCGTTTGGTTTGTGTCTTTTTTTTGCTTTTATGTGCGTCACGCCGCAGCCGCATGCACCATATGTCCTTTGTCAGCCGTATAACATTGACTGACATCCAGCATGACTCATCGTATCTAATTTCAGCTTATTAGATCTGTTATTACAGGCTTTTTTGTCAAGGAGTCGGACTAACTTTCTGACGTCTTCCCACAAACTTCTCACTTTGAGAAGCGAAACTGGCAGCCGGTTCTCTGTCTGTACAAGTCTGCTTTTTTTAAACAGCTGAGGAGGAGCAGTCCTGGCATTGACGCAGATCTCATCGGCACGCGTCTGGCGGTAGGCCGAGCTTCTTGGCTGCCGTTTGCTTGCCGTTCGCAGCCTCTGTAGTCCGATAAAACAAAGGCTCATTTGATTTCACCGTCACACTTTTCCCTACCCGCCACACTTAGAGGAATCTCAAAACGGGTCCGACGTTGTTTTGAGCGCTACGCTAGTCAGTTAGCAAGCCTTTTTTTTCTCAGAGAAAATGTAATTAACCCTGCGGATTAGGCTGTTGACACATCTCGAGTCGTAATCAAAACAGCCACTTGAGCTTTGATTGGACCCGACCCAGATTCCCAAAAATCATTTATTTGGAGTGCATGTGCAAACACATGAAGCACCGTAGTGATTACAAGAGACTCTTCTGCCTGACTCAGAGGATTGACGCTACATCCATCTCTCTCTATGTTTGTGTTTACTTGGTCTGATATTCATCTTATATCAGTCATCTTGTATGTTTTGGTGCTAAATGTCTTTTCTTTTCGTCTCCACAGTGTTCACTCCTAAGGTGATGGGTGTTGCGATAGCTCGATATGACTTCAGCTCCAGGGACACGCGGGAACTGTCACTGCAGGAGGGAGATGTGGTTAAGATCTACAGTAAAACTGGAGCCAATGGCTGGTGGAGAGGAGAAGTCAATGGGCGGGTAAGTGTGTTTAGATTTGAATACTAGCTTACTGCATACTACACTATATACTCTACGGTTCTTTGTGAATAGATTAAAATGTGAACCTGGACCACAAAATCAGTCATAAGTCACACAGGTATATTTGTATAGTCAATAATACATTGTATGGGGCAAAAAATGTTAATGCCAAAAATAATTGGATTTTAAGTAAAGATCATGTTCCATGAAGATATTTTGTAAATGTCTAAAAAATGTTTTTGTCATTAGTAATGTGTTGATAATGACTTCATTTGGATAACTTTAAAGGCGATTTTTCTCAATATTTAAATGTTTTCCCAATTTTTACAAATAGTTAAATATTAAATAGTTAACTATACAAATAATATCTTGGCCAAATATATATATATATATTTTTAAAAAATCTATATAATTTTCTCACCCCCATCTCATCCAACATGTTTTCTCTTTGTTCAGTCGAGAAGAAATTACGTTTTTTGAGAAAAACATTTCAGGATTTTTCTTAATTTAATAGACTTTATTGGACCCCAACAGTTTACAGTTAAAATGCAGTTTAAAATTGCAGTTTCAACGCCGCTTCAAAGAGCTTTAAACGATCCCAACCGAGGCATAAGGGTCTTATCTACCAAGCGATTGCCATTTTTGGCAAGAAAAATAAAAAATATGTACTTTTAAATTACAACTTCTCGTCTTGCACTGTCCTTGAGACGCGCCAGCGCGACCTCACGTAATGTGTCATGGTGTCAAAAGGTCATGCGTCACATATGTGAAACGCACATTTGCGGACCATTTAAACAATAAACTGACACAAAGACATTAATTGGTATCATTCCACATACAATAACGTTGGAACGGTCCTTGTAAACACTGGGGCGGTAGTTTCGCATACGCCATGATTGGCCTTTCGGCGTCATGGTGCGTTATGTGAGGTCGCGCTGGTGCGTCACACAGATAGTGCAAGACAAGTTGTTGTTTAAAAGTACATATTTATTATTTTTCTTGCCAAAAATGACAATCGTTTCATTAGATAAGACCCTCATGCCTCGTTTGGGATCGTTTGGAGCCATTTGGGGCTGCGTTGAAACTGCAATTTTGTTAACTGTTGGGGTCCAAAAAGTCTATTGAATTGAGAAAAACCTGGTATGTTTTCCTCAAAAAAAAACCTTTCATTTCTTCTCGACTGAACAAAGAAAGACATCAACATTTTAGAAATGTTTAACATTTTAGTAAATTATTAAGATTTTATTTTAAGAAAGTGGAGTAATTATTTATGACTTATGACCCTTTTTGGTCCAGGGTCACATATAACATGATGCACACAGCGTTATTCTTACCCAGCTATTACCAAACAAATTATTAACAAATTAGTATTTGCAGAATTAGTCAAATATGACAAAACCTCATTTTAAGGACTTTCTTAAAGAAAAAGGGGCTTAGAAAGAAAGGAAAACTATGCTAATGGTTGACCTGTATTGTATTAATATAAATATTAAAGTAAATATACAATACTGCTAAAAGTTTTGAAACCTTTCTAATTTATAATTTTCAAAACTTAATGTGACCATGAACCACAAAACCAATCATAACAGTCATAAAAAATGAGATTCATACAGCTTTCCATTGATGTATGGTTTGTTAGGATAAGAAAATAATAAAAAATAAAAAATGGCTTACATACGACTATTTGAAAATCTGAAATCTGAGGGTGCCAAAAATCTAAATATTAAGAAAATCACCTTTTAATGTTTTCCAAATGGAGTTGCAACAAATATTACTAATTATAAATTATATATATATATATATATTAGGGCTGTGAAAATAACGCATTAATTCGATTAATTAATCTGAGAAAAAAATAACGCGTTAAAAAAAATAACGCAGATTAATCTATTCCGTATTGAACCTGGATACATTCTAGCCACCATTTGACTGTAAAATAAAGGAGGTAGACGAGAACGCGCTGGCGGTGACTGGATCATTGACTGGAACATTTACTTATAAAAAAACGACCTGATGGAAGTGATGATAAAAATAAAGTATGCAACGTCTGCAGCAAAGAATTTGCATATCATAGAGTTCGTCCACTCTAAAGTACCACATCATACAAAGCACATGGATTAAAGTTCTCCGTCGTTACACGGATTTCCGTCAATTGCAAAATTATTAAATTAACTTTTCATAAATACGACGTGTATTCAGCTTTTTAAGTGGGATGTGATCAAAGCCTGGAGTGGAGCAAAATCACGTTCCTCTCTCCACTGTAAGCTTTCTGTAATCACTACGCACCGGATCCACTAACTTTATTTCAGCTAGCATGGACATACTTATGCAGGAAGGCTCCGAAGTTTTGGAGATCAATAAAGGTGTAAAAGACCAATGGAGATTGACTTGGCTTAGCGGAATGCTGAAGATTGGGATCAGAAAACCAAATATAGCACAGTATAGGTGTCCTGTATTTTGCAACGATTTCTCTCGTATGTGATTACTCGCGTCCCGTTTTTGACTGCTACGTTGATCTAACCAGTGGCTGATAAAACGGGTTTGTTAAACTAGTGAGTACACTTTATGTGGCGCCACAAGAACCAAGAAGCAGATGACATCCAAATCCCGTGAGAGCAGTTCGAGAATCATAACAGTAAAAAAAAAATGCTGTAATAATAAAAGAGTTTTTGAGCTTCAATGTCACTAATGCTGATTATTCACTGATTTATTTAAAAAGAAATATTTAATACTTTCACAGCAAAAATTATGTAGGCGATTAATTTAGATTAATTAATCACAGAGTATGTAATTAATTAGATTAAAAATTTTAATCGATTCACAGCCCTAATATATATATATGTGTGTGTATATATATATATATATATATCGTCGCTGTCCGATGAAACTCATGTATGTTCATTTTGCCGATTTTGAGATTTTTCGACAGATTGAATGTCCAGGTTCATTTCCATATACAGTATGCGTCACATACCTAAATAGCCAATGAAAACTTGTGAAATCATGTCATCTGATTTTCACGTACCCGTTTGGTGTCAAAGCTGTCAATCACGCCGCATATCTTCCGCCTGTGAAGCATCTCGCCGGTCTCGTAAAGTTTCATCGAAGCTCAGCACTGGATATAGCCGAATAAACATGACAATGACTTTCCTTCGAGGTAAACGTTTCCCCCGGACGCCAGACTAACATCTACTGTATGAGTTACTTAATTACGGTAGGACTGTGCAAACAAAGTATCTGTCTAGCATTGGTGTTATACGCTGGGGATTTCCCCACCACTTTGTGAAAGCATTTGGTTAAAATGTTCTGAAAAATCAAGCGATGCTTAACCCTACAGTCACATTAGCTACAAAAGTGAACGACACCGAGCGACACGCACCCGCTTGATGGGCGTTCCTTGGCTAGTTTCTAAAAGCGGTATCAAAAGTCACTTTAGAGGTATTGTTAAGTTACAAGAAAGGTGTTTTTGGATTTAAAAGTATTTATTTCTCGATAAAAGTAACAAAATATTTGAGATAAAATGCCAAATTTATCAGATATATACATAAATGCGCATTTTCCGCCATCTTGAATTATTTTCTCAGACTCGACCACAGACCTACGTCACGTTGCTCCTTCACTCCGATTTGCAGTCGCTTTGTCGCATCGCTCAGTATTTGCATAAAATAGACTGCTTGCCTATTTTGGCCCCGCCTTGCTCGCGCACCGGCGAGCTCGTCGCTTGTCGCTGGCAAACGGCCACTTCCATTGAAAATTAATGGTAGCCTGTCGCTCTGTCTCTGTCGCTTGTAGCTAATGTGACTGGGGGGTAAGACTGGTTTTGTGGTCCAGGGTCACATATGTTGCGTTGTATGCTGATGGTGTGTTTTCTTGTACATATGTAATGAAATTCATTGTAATCATTTATTAAACGCGCTGCTGTTTTCTACGTTGTGGTGCTTTGGCATTGTTCGGTTGAGCTGGTGTTGCAGGGACTTTGTCAGTGTATTGATTCATTGTCCCTTCATAGCTTGCAAGAGACATTTAATACACTTATAATTAATACTAAATAAAGTAAGCGTATTTAACTAAGACGTAGGCTGTTTAATAAACTGAGCGTATTCATCTGTCAATACGAAACGCCACTTGGCCATTCTAATTAATGATCGGAAGAACGCGTATCGATCACAGTTACTGTAAAATATGCACGCATGTCCATTTAAACTCAATTTTGGTCAAATGTGGATTATATCATGACACTGGCAAGAATATGGTTACATGTAAATATGCCGTACCAAGTATGACAACGCTACATTCAACTGCTTTTGATATACGGTGTTTTTTTCACTTCCTGAAAAGTTACCGTTTTGGACATACGTGAGTTTCATTGGGCAGCGACGATATATATATATATATATTTATTTATTTATTTATTTATATTAGTAAGTGTAGGAAATGTACAAAATATCAATTCATTGGGCAGCGACGATATATATATATATATATATATATATATATATATATATATATATATATATATATATATATATATATATATATATATATATATATATATATATATATATATATATATTTATTTATTTATTTATTTATATTAGTAAGTGTAGGAAATGTACAAAATATCAACATGAAACATGATCTTTACATAATATTCTGATGATTTTGGCAAAAAAAATTATCATTTTGACCCATACAATATATTGTTTGCTATTGCTAGAAATATACCTGTGTGACGTATGACTAGTTTTGTCGTCAGGGCCACAAATGGTATAGTATATGTTATCCTGTCTGTGAAATCCAGGCTAAAGTCTCATCATCTAAATGTGAGATTAGGAGCATCAAAATTTGATTTTAGTCATTGACTTTAATCTTTGGCATGTCCTTCTTAGTCAATATTGAAGATATCAAGATTATATTTTCACAGAATAGTCTTGATGATTTTATGTAAAAAAAAAAACAGTAAATCCCAAAAAAGACCTTATCTGGGTTTTTACAGACTGTGTCACATAAATTTTCTAACATTCTGAAAAAACAAACTCAAACCAAAGAGAAAACGAATGGCCGTCGATTTAAACTGTATTATTTCACACTGAGCTCAAAATCTTATTTGTACCTAAAGCACATTGAACATGTTTTTCAAACCTCTTGAGCTGTCCAATAATGTTTTCATCAGAGAGTCTGTAAGTGTTATTCAGTTTAAACAATTCCCCTCCCTGCTCCATCTCTGTCTTCCTATTGGTCGCTCGAGCAAAAACAGCTCCGTCGTACTATCATGTCAGATATTACTGCTCAGGCTTACGTGCAAAGCTTAACCGACCCAACCTTGATTTTACCGCCCCCCCCTCGTATCGCATCCAAGGTTATCCGAGGTGACGCAAATCCTCTTTAATCACTCATTTCCTCTGTTCTCTCATCCACAGGTGGGCTGGTTCCCATCCACATATGTAGAAGAAGCAGAGGAGTGAACTTCTAAATGAAAGCGAAGGGAAATGCAATGAATAACACAAAGCTGTTTGCCTGGACTGAGCCGAAATGGCTACCGATCGGCCGGTGCTATCTCTTTTTTTCTCTATGATGGTGCTGAACTGGAGGGCGTCGGAGGGCACACATTGGGGGTTTGATGAATGAAGGACTATCTCTTAGAGAGAAGATTATCAAACGTAACCCTCGCCTGGAATTCCTGCACTATGAGCTGTTTGCTTGTAAGGGACAGAAACATGTTGCCGATCACATATTTGTCCTTACCCACCCAGAAGTGTTTTCACCCACACAGGCCACCTCCCATTTCCACCCAACTGTTCATCTCAGATTAAGATCATAGCATCCTGGCAGGATTTACCAGGTTGGCACACAAACACCGTGGTAATGGATTGCCTGTTTCCTTCCTACGACGATCTTTCAATTTCAGAGTTCTGCACTAAAGGACCGCTTGTTTTGTACGTCGCCCTGTTTGAGTGCTTATCCCGGCAGATGTATTGCTGGGTTGTCACGCCCCGTTTTCCTGATTTGTGCCGGGGAGACGTTCAGCGAGATGTTGGCACCAGCCAGGCGGTTGACAGTAAACAAAAGCGTTCGCGGTGACAGGCCTGTAAACAGCTTTTTCAGCACGAGCCCACCGCCCTGGAAACATCGTGTCGCTTTATCCAGAAGGAGGGATCCTGTTAGATAACGCAGGCACTGACATCTCAGTCAACTAATGAGGATTCACACACATTTACGGGAAAAATGAACAATGATGAGAATTTAGTTTTACTGTATATCCACCCGGTAGACCTGGTGGATCTTATCGATATGGGCTTTTAAATAACTAATGTTGATATCGATATCTAGATATCCGGCTGGTCTCTAAAGATAAAATGTTGAATATTTCTGCTTGTGTAGTCTTATATTGAAATCATCCTCAGTTGTAGGTCTCATTCTCTCCAGGTTTTCCAGAAATGTTACGAACTGTGAAGATGCTTCACCTGCCTGCAGCTAAACATAGACGGTGCTCGAAACTGATAAAACCGGATGAAACGAAAGCACGTTTAGACTGCTAAAGAGACGGCGGTTTTAATAGGGAAAAGGTCATGTCAGGAAACACTCAAAGTGCTAGTTTGTCTCAGATGGTTAGATGAAAGCGCTCTCGCGAAGAATATTTATTTATTTGCGATCTAAGAAGAGACCTTGACTGGAAAACACATTCGCAGTTTGAGACATACAGAACAAACGCTTGATGAAAGAAACAACTTGCATGAACTCAAATATACGCATATGTGCCTATACGCCTCTCTAATTGACAAAATGCATTTAAAGGACAGATATTTTAATGCTTCTGTTTTTTTCCCCACGAAGAATTACAAAATATATTGTACATTTGTAAGTGAACTTCTGATTTTGAGCAAGAATAGTTTTTTTTATTTAAATTCATGTATAATGAGAATACATATTAAATGAGTATTTATTTATTGACATCTGCGATATATGATTCATAAACATCTGTGTTATATTGTATTAGGTGAATATTGTATTGTTGTCGCTGCACTTTTGTCACAATGTAGTGTAAAGTAACACCACTAGGGGGCAGCAGCATTACCAGGTGTGTCACTCCCTTTTCTTTACTTTACTTTTTAGATCTTAATATACGTCTTTATTTGTCGTTTTATAATACCATCACCAAGTCTTCTAAGGAAGTTCTTTCTTAAAGTCATAGTGTAAGGTGATTGTGGTCCTAAAATTGTGCACTTTCCAATAGAAAAAGGGTAAAGGATGAGTTTAGGGTCTGTGATCCATATTACATTGACTTCTATCATGGGAAATGTAGTTTCGTAACAATAACACAAGCCTGTTAACTTGCGGCATACCAACAAAAATTTAATAAATTGGTTTACAATTAAAATGGTAACACTTAAAGGAACAGTATGTAGGATTGTGGCCAAAACTGGTATTGCAATCACAAAACTTGTGGCTAAAACTGGTACTGCAATCACACAACTGGTGGCCAATACACAAAATTACAACATAAACATCAGTTGAGGGCTGCAACTCCACTTTTTAAATGACAATATCCTGGCCAGACCACTGTTGTCAGTGATATAAGTATTTGAAATGAAAATATTTCTTAATGTCTAGTGACATATCAGATCCATTTTATGATTAATTGATATACATTTCTTACATACTGTTCCTTTAAAGTTGTATTTCTAAAGAATTAGCTACCATGAACTTTGAATAATAATTTTATTTACTTATAATTTTAAAATATCAAAATTTGTAACATTAGTTAATGCACAGTGAACTAACATGAACAATCGTATTGGCCTAACATTAACAAACATTAATAAATGCTGAACAACTATATTTCTCATTGATAGTTCATGTTAGCTAATCCATTTACTAATGTTAACAAATACAAAAGTGTTACCATTAAAACTAAACTAAAAATAAACTTAAAAACTATCAGCAATAGAAAAATGTAGAATTACCTGTAGTACACTTAAAAAAAATGCTGGGCTATTTACAAACCAGCATTGGGTCAAAATGGGACAAACCCAACCGTTGGGTTAAATTAACCCAGCAGCAAATGTTAATATTTTACCCAACAGTTACCCAGCATTTTACATTAACTCTTTTTCCGCCATTGACAAGTCATCTTGTCAATTAAGAGAAAACATTTGCATAAAAAAAGTTTTCCTGATGAATTTTTTTGTTACCCTGCGATACCGTGATTATCCAATTTATGAAAAAACTGAAGCCAAAACGTTATTTACTCATTTTAAACTCTGTGTATGTTTTGATAATCGTTCTGAATCTGATCTCTAACAAAATTCCTACACAAAAATGCAATTATTTCAACTTTTTGCTAAAAAAATTTATTTTAAAGAAAAATACCCATATTTGGGAGTTTATAAGCAGAGAAAAAATGAAGAGTTTCGTTGCAAAACGAGATAACCACCGTTTTTTAATTGTTCAGAAATCTCGTTTTTTGGTTGTGCATTCCAATTAGGTTCAATGCAACTGCAGTTGGTTTGTTTTGATTTAAACCTTCATAACTTAAAAAATACAGCTAAGAAGCACCATAAAACAAAATAATAACATGATAACATAATAATAAACATGTTTTGAGAAAAATAAAAAAAATGGATTTATCTCGTTTTGCAACGAAACTTTTCAAATATAGATAGTATGAAACGCTTTTTTCCCTTTTGTTTGTTTATTGTTTGTTTGAAAGCAGAGAATCTGTTCTTTCATTTAATATATTTGTATGTTTATATATTTTTAAAAGAAAATTTTCCTGCAAGGCATTTTGTGAATTTTGTGTAAAAATCACAAAAAATTCTAGCGAGCAACTTTTCCAAAAAAACTGGCGGGGAACGAGTTAAAACAACCCAGCATAGTTTAAATTACAGTGGATTGTCCCTTTTTGACCCAACGCTGGGTTAAAATGTAGCAACCAGCATTTATAAGAGTGTATAGATTAACTTAATAAAATCTACAATCCGTTTACGGCACAGTCAAAATCGCCTCTAACCCTCATGCCCCATTATGTTCAAAGGTTAAAGGTCAGTTTAGAATCTGCGTTTTTTTGGGGGGGCATTAAATGAAAGAGGATTTTTTGTAAATCTGGAGTGAAATCCGTGCCCGAGGCAGATTACGGTCTTCTCCTGGGTGCACTGTTCCCTACACTCAAACTGCAAGCAGTAGAATTGGTTTTCTAAGCTTTCTCACCGGTAATCTGTTCCCACTCCGCTCTCCCTAGAGATGAACCCTGACAGGACGGATTTAACAGGCTTCCACACACATATATTTATATACAACAGATTCTGTTTCAGTACTGAGTTGTGGGCCACTAATCACCCGTCGATCTCTAACCTTCTTCATCTCGCATCTTCATAATCTTATTCTGCTCTCTTTCTCCACATGTACTGTATGTCTTTTAAATGTATAGCGCTACAGCTGGGCTGTGCCATCATGCCGTGTTGGCAAAAATAGAGAATGCATATTTGTTGTATTTAGAATCACTCAATGATTCATGTGAAACCGTGCTGTTCTTTTTATTATAATTTTTTTGCAAATATTGTTTGTTACATTATGTGACCATTCCTTGGGGCTGTTAAATGTGCAAAGCCATATTTATGTAAGCAACCTCTAATAACACAATGTTGGTTTACTGACGGACGGTACACCGAGTAGCTCATGGTCCACTGAAGCCAAAGACGTAGCATGCTTGACGCCAAGCCTAGTCGCCACGGAAACCGCCACTGCGGCCTAACCAGTAGCTGTGCAATTCGAGTGTCCTACAGTGCCACGTGCTGTATCACACCTGTACTGTACATATGTAAATGCATAATAAAATGTATATTGCTTCTTTTTAAAATGGTCTTTTCTTTTGTGTCTGTATGAAAGATTGCCTTTATTTTGTGTTGAAGTTGTGGGGCGTGACATTACTGTAGCACACATTTGTTAGTATATATACTATTAGTATACTTATTTAAAACAAATTTAAGTATACACTCCGTCTACTTTTTTTAGGAATGTACTTAAAATTACACTTAAGTATACGCTTAATTATAGTGACTTAAAAGTCTATTTTAACTGTACTTGTACTCAGTCTTTTTTATTGAGATGAAGTATAAGTAATAATAAGTATGCTTAGCTTTTAGATGTGTTTACTCTTTTGAGTAGCGTATTTTACATAGGAATTTACTTAAAGTCTACTTAAGTAGTTAAAGCTATATTTAAGTATTAAAGTTAATACCTAAATAAGAGCATAGTAGTATACTTAAAGTGCAAAATATATCAATAATAAACTATACGTTTAATGTTAGGTTCACTCAAACCGCAAGTATACAGTAGTTGCCGTATAAAAACTATACTAAAAAAGGATTAATTTAAAGTGTGCTTTCATAAACAAAAAAAATGTGGTACAAGCATTGAACTAATAAAGTATAGTATGCATACTACTCTAGTATACCTATAGAATAAGTTCACTTGTTGTATAGTTACAGACTTTCAGATCAAACTAAAGCCTATAGTAAACTAAAGCATCCAAGTGTACTACTGTTACACTTAATATGGAATTAAAACTATACTAAAGGGGTCATAGCATGAAAATGTGACTTTTTCTATGTTTAAGTGCTATTATTGGGTCTCCAGTGCTTTTATCAACCTCGAAAACATGAAAAAGTTTTGGTAAACCATTCTCCGCAAGCCTGTGAAAAAATAGGTAGTTCAGATTTCGCATGTTTTGTGAGTAGGTAGCAAGGCCAATTACAATAATACCACCTCTTAATCTGCACTATCCAACTATGGCACAAAAAATAATTGACAGCACAATTGAGTTTCAATTGCAACAAACCACCATTATGGTGATCAGTGTTTGCATTTCATCAGCTCATTTGCATTTTAAAGGACACACCAAAAAATGGCACATTTTTGCTAAGTCCTACAAAATGGGAATTTTAACAAGCAATAATAAATTATATATTGGGTATTTTGAGCTAAAATTTCACATAAGCACTCTGGGGACACCAAAGATTTATTTTACAACTTAAAGAAATCTCATAATATGAGCCCTTTAAAAACTAAAAAGTGGGCTAATTTAGTTCCAAATGATATTGAAATAGCTTATACAAGTATACTACTAGTACCAGTACATTGATATTACTATACCTACTAGATAAAGATCATTTCATATTGTGATTACTTAAAAAATTAATTTAACAACGTGAACTTAATTTAATTGAGTTTATTCAACAAAAAGGTGTGTCTTGTCAGCTTTACTTTAAAATTATTTGTTCAGCCAACATAACAGTGTTGTGTAAAATTAACAGATTAATAAAACCAATACAGACTGGCATCTCATTGGCTAATGATGTTGCAGTGTATTATGGGTAATTGTTGTTGTTCTGCCACCCTCTTGCAGAAGTGTAGCACCATTAGGTAGGTACCTGTGGCCAACTATGAGTGAATTAACTTGTTCTGATATATTATTAGAACAAAAACAAACAAATTAATGCTTTGAAATGTAACATTTCATTTCAAATATATTTGTGATGTACTTGATAAGTTATAATTAAGAGGCTTATATGATTAGTTGTATTAAGCAGCTGCACTGATTGATTGATTCAGTGTTAAGGAGTTATTAGATAAAAGGGGTGAAGTTTATAAAATGGCATTATTCAAATTTTTGTCATCATTAATTATTTTTTCATGTACAATCAACTCAACTGTTGTTTACTTAATCTTCGTTTGTTAAATGAACTTAATTATTGTTCGTTGAGTTTACTTAACAAATTATGTGGAACCTGTTGACAAAATATTTTTAAGTAAATCCAACATTTCATTTTTGTTGAGTGCATAACTAATGACATAAGTTCATAATTTATAATTTAATATCAAAACAGCAACACTGAATAATGATATCCTCCTTTATCTATAGCCAGAAATGTCCACTTCTTCCCATGTAAAAATAAAGTATACTTGAATGTACTATAAATATACTTAAATACCAGAAAGTACATTTGTAGTACATTGTTATTTTCTGTGCTAAATAAAATTATAAAGAGTTATACACTACAAATAGACTAATTAAAAGTATAGCTCCACTTCAGTAGTACTTAAGTGCACTTGTAAAAAGTACGCTAAATATCAGTGATACTTAAATAGATTTTTAGTGTATTGAAATAAAAAGTGTTTCAAAATAGCACAGATGAGTACAATTAGATGTTCTTAAGTTTATATTAAAGGGGACATATCACGAAAATCGGACTTTTTCCATGTTTAAGTGCAATAATTTGGTCGCCAGTGCTTCTATCAACCTAGAAATGTGACCCAGATCAACCCAGTAACTTAGTTTTGGTAAACCATTCCCTGCAAGCATGTGAATTTGGCTCCCCTTGTGATGTCAGAAGGGGTTAATACCTCCCCTTAATCTGCACTATCCAACCACGGCACTGCCATTTAGTACAGAGATCAGCTCATTTGCATTTAAAAGGACAACCAAAATGACAAGTTTTTGCTCACACCTACAAAGTGGGCAATTTTAACATGCTATAATAAATTATCTGTATGGTATTTTGAGCTAAAACTTCACATACGTACTCTGGGGACACCAAAAATGTATTTTACATCTTAAAAAGTTTTGTGAAATGTCCCCTTTAAGGAGTACTACAAAAAATATTAGCCCTATATGTATTTTACGGCACTATCCTTAAATCATTCTTAAATTTTCACTGCTAATGCTCGGAAATCTGTGTTCATGTTTATCTACAAAATAAAATTAATGCTTTTTCACCTTTATTCCTGTTTTCTTTCTTTAAATAGTGCTATTTGGAGAATTGCAGAAAGTAAAACTTTAAGCACTAATGGACCTTTTGTGTTCGAGTTTGTTCACAAACATGCGTCAGTCGTCCGGACTGGAGAGCTTTCGCATTAACGGTTCGAGAGAAAACATCACTATCAACGTTTGGATTCACTTGAAAGTGTGAGAAATAGTGTCAGTCTGTTGCAGCTTATATGAAGCTTCTAAGTGTTCGAAGGAAGACGATGGGGTC
Source organism: Misgurnus anguillicaudatus (assembly GCF_027580225.2). Taxonomy (NCBI): domain Eukaryota; kingdom Metazoa; phylum Chordata; class Actinopteri; order Cypriniformes; family Cobitidae; genus Misgurnus; species Misgurnus anguillicaudatus. The sequence continues at coordinate 25,985,672 of NC_073361.2, read as the reverse complement.
ATTGATGATAAGATGCTTCTCAAAGTCATCTAAATGTGTGTCTATCTCCTGAACAGATGAGGATTGATTTACACAAAACTATACTTCCCTCCAGCTCACGGCCCCTACGGTAAACATTCATCTTCTGATGCAAATTTAGAGAAACAAGATGCCAGAACTCTTCTCTGATCGAGCAGACGCCTGGAACTAAAGATGTGTTAAACCACATCAAAAGTGACATCCATCCACAAAGCAAACCGCTTTTATATTCCCGCCTCCATCGAGATGAAACCGTCTTTGACATTTAAAGCGCCGTGTTTTTGTGTTTGTCTCGTATAGATTGAACCTGTACCTCTGCTCTCTGTGGTATTTTGATTATTACTCTGTGGCCTGCGGAGGATATTGTGTTTTAATATTCGAGCGCTATGCTAAACACATTTTCAGAAAGCTGGTAGTATTTGCTGTCTGGTCGACTTCTCTGTAAGGCCTTGCATTGGCAGCGATTGGTTGCTCCGTGCTGTCCCGCCAGTCATCTGGGAGCCGTCATCGGAAAAGACAGCAGCTGATGTAAATATCACGTCATGTTCCCCACGACTACGCGCCAACACATCGTCCCCTGATGCAGAAACAGCAACATTTAATTTTAGAGAAATAAATACACCATCCTTGTTCTGTTTATTCGCCATTGTGGTTCACTATACTACTAATACAATTGCAACAACAATATAGTTTCTCTTTTGTTCCTGTAGCTGGCGTTAGCAGTGCATGGGATCAATCCCAGGAAACACATACACATACTGAAGAATGCATAAATTGAATGCACTGTAAATTGTTTTGGATGCAAGCAAAATGCATGTAAATCATCTAAGTGAACACTGTTGAAGTGGTACATCACGGGAACATAAAGAGTTAATGACAATCCATTGCACAATAAAAGTTAAGGTAAGTTAAGACCTGGAAGCAGTGAACTTTAAAAATAAAAGATGAAAATTCCTTCTGAAATGGAATTTGCTGTACTCCCGCTTGATTTCAGACTGACCCCCCAAACCCTCGAAATCCATCTTACGTATTCCTATCTGTCAAACGCTCTACCGAAGCTTTCTCTAGTGTGTAGGCACCCTTAATGCTTCACAGCCTGGTTTAGTGCTCAGTATTTCAAAGTGACCCGGGCACCAGTGAGGTGCTGTAATAAACCCAAAGGTCTCCAGGAAGCATTGAACCACACGCACACAGACTCGATAGCAGATGAAATCCATCAACAACAGATCTCTGCCATCAGTCGGAGTGCATCGCACACCGAGCGAGTCTCGTGTCTATCCGCCACTTGAACCTGATAAGATAAGACCATCTCTGTGGTTGTTTTGAAAAGGAATCTGGTGTCTGTAGCGAGCAGAATCTGACCGGCGATCTGCTGATGCTCTCGGTGGAAGGAAGCGCCGGCCCTCTCACTTTGCTTTTTGGGTGGTCTAGTTTTCACATACTGTATCAATGGTGAGACAAGAGATGCTTTTACACTGATCTGAGCTTGATAAAGTGAACAAATGTTGTAATCTTTAGTGAAATAGAAGAAGCTCGCTTCAACTCTGGTTGCACTCGCGCTGCACAAGCTATTAATGGATTAAACTTTACAACAAGGCTGTATTTGTTAACATCAGGAAATGCATTAGCTAACGTGAACTAACAATGAGAAATATAGTGTATTCAGCATTTATTAATGTTTTGTTAAACAACAGTTCATGTTAGTTGTGCATTAACTAATGTTAACAGATATCGGCCTGACTGCAAAACCCAACGTCAGTCTGACGTCAAAACCCAACGTCGGTCTGACGTCAAAACCCAACGCCGGGCTGAAGTCACAACCCAAAGTTGGCTTGACATCAAAACCTAACTTCATCCTGACGTCAAAAACCACAGCCGGGCTGACATCAAAATCCAACGTCGGGCTGACGTCAAAAGCCGATGTCAAGCTGACGTCAAAACCCAACGTCAAGCTGACGTCAAACCCAACATCGGATTGACATCAAAAGCCAAAGTCAAGGTGACGTCAAAATCCAACGTCAGGTTGATGTCAAAACCCAACATCGGCTTGACGTCAAAACCCAACGTCGACCTGACGTCAAAACCCAACGTCCACCTGATGTCAAAACCCAACGTCGGGCTGACTTCAAAACCCAACATCGGGTTGACGTCAAAACTAATCTTCGGCCTGACTTCAAAAGCCAACGTCAAGCTGACGTAAAAATCCAACGTCAAGCTGACGTCAAAACCCAACATCGGATTGACGTCAAAATCCAACATTGGATTGACATCAAAAACTAACGTTGGGCTGACGTCAAACCCGACATCGGCTTGACATTAAAAGCCAAAGTCAAGGTGACGTCAAAATCCAACTTCAGGTTGATTTCAAAATCCAACGTTGGCTTGACGTCAGAACCCAATGTCGACCTGACATCGAATCCCAACGTCGACCTAACTTCAAAACCCAACGTCGACCTGACGTCAAAAAACAAAGTTGGCCTGACTTCACAACCCAAAGTTGGTTTGACATCAAAACCCAACTTCATCCTGACATCAAAAACCACGGCTGGGCTGACATCAAAATCCAACATTGGATTGACATCAAAAACTAACGTTGGGCTGACGTCAAAACCCGACATCGGCTTGACGTCAAAACCCAACGTCAACCTGACGTCAAAACCCAACGTCAACCTGATGTCAAACCCCAACGTCGGCCTGACTTCAAAACCCAACGTCGGGTTGACTTCAAAACTAATCTTCGGCCTGACTTCAAAAGCCAACGTCAAGCTGACGTCAAAACCCGACATCAAAAAACAAAGTTGGCATGACGTAACAACCCAAAGTTGGTTTGACATCAAAACCCAACTTCATCCTGATGTCAAAAACCACGGCTGGGCTGACATCAAAATCCAACGTCGGGCTGACATCAAAAACTAACGTTGGGTTGATGTCAAAACCCGACATCGGCTTGACATCAAAAGCCAAAGTCAAGGTGACGTCAAAATCCAACTTCAGGTTGATGTCAAAATCCAACGTCGGCTTGACGTCAAAACCCAACGTCGACCTGACATCGAATCCCAACGTCGAACTGACTTCAAAACCCAACGTCGATCTGACGTCAAAAAACAAAGTTGGCCTGACGTAACAACCCAAAGTTGGTTTGACATCAAAACCCAACTTCATCCTGACGTCAAAAACCACGGCTGGGCTGACATCAAAATCCAACGTCGGGCTGACATCAAAAACTAACGTTGGGTTGATGTCAAAACCCAACATCGGCTTGACGTCAAAACCCAACGTCCAGTTGATGTCAAAACCCAAAGTAGAGCTGACATCAAAACCCAACGTCGAGCTGATGTCAAAACCCAACGTCGAGCTGACGCCAAAACCCAACGTCGGCCTGACGTCCCAAGCTGTCAGGTGGCAGCACCCTTTTAAAAGGTCCTAATATATATCCTTTAGGTATAGATATGTAGGCTATACATATGGAACCAATATGTATCCTTGAGGTACTAATAAGCTCTGTTTGGTACCAGTATATTTGGTACCAGTATACATATTTTGACAATGTTTTTGACAGTGTACTCACATTCCGATCTGGATCTGTTTAAAAAAACACTTTGTACAATGCTCTCCATTCCCAAAAAAGTAGTTTCTAAATCTGAGGGTATTAACTCATAATGACACGTAAGATTATCCTACATAAATCTGACATACAGTTGTAAAAATGAAGGTGCTACATGATGCCATATAAGAGGGATTTTTGGCTAAATGGTTGCATTAAGAACCTTTAACATAAAACGATCCTTTCTCTTTCAAAAATGGTTTGTATATTTAAAAAGGTATGAAAGAAATGAACCATTGACTAGATGGTTCTGTGAGGATTTAAAAATAGTTATTCTATAGCATTGCTGTGAAGAACCTTTCAAGCACCTTTATTTTTAAGTGTGTAATCTATTCATTAGCTATTAAATGTACTGAACTATAAGTATAAATGTATGTAGTATGAATTTTGTTGCTACAGTGTAGATACATGCATTTATTAGGTTCCTGAAAAATAAGTGATCCTTGAACTTAACCACTCCGGCTGTGTCAAATCCCTTGTGCTCTCCTGAAATGCCTGCAGGTATATTCAACTTTCATTTGTCATCCACAAATGTGATGGCATCAGCTTTTCTCTGCCTCTCCAAAGACAGAGTTTATTCTTAATGCTTCTGCAAGATATTGGCAATAAAAACTCCAACAATCACTTCTGGACATCACGCATGAACTCACTGCGGTCTGGGTGAGCATTTGTTTTTTATAAAATACTTTATTAAAAATGCATACGAATAAGCACTTGATTTCATTTAGATTAAAAGTTGCTGTACAGAAGGAAACTAAATAATTTACCAAGTAACTGGTTACTTATAATATCTGTGTTAACATATATGTATAGTCATTGTCTGGGTAAAAAGTTCATCTACAGTCCAACCAGATTCTTAAACAATTACGTATCGTAGAGTTTATTATACAATATGTGAAACTTGGATTGCAGTTTTTTTCATGGAGTACTGACAAGGACATTTTGACCTCTGATAATCCTCAAAATTTTACTTAAGGTCAAAATCCGACGTCGGGCTGAAGTCAAAACCCTGAGCAAGAGATCTGAGCAATCCACACATGACAATTCACTTAAAATAAAAAAATACAGAATTACAGGCCGACGTTGGGTTTTGACGTCATTGGGTTTGACTTCAGTTCAACGTCAACCTGACGTCAAAACCCAATGTCGGCCTGTAATTCTGTATTTTTCATTTTAAATGAATTGTCATGTGTGGATTGCTTAGATCTTATTATAATATGAAATGTTCATATTAAAATTTCAGTGCGTAAAGAATGTTGAGGATAAAAAATGGCTGTATTTCATGGGATAAAGTGGAAAAGGGATGAGAACGTCAAGTTGTAACGTCGAGCAAGATGTTCTGCTTCAGTTGGAAATGAAAATCAGGTTGATGTCAAAACCCAACATGAAATCAAGCTCTAATGTTGGGCAGGAGTTCTGTTTCAATTAGAAATGAAAATTGGCCTGACGTCAAAACCCAACGTCAGACTGACGCCAAAACCCAACGTTGGCTTGACGTTAAAACCCAACGTCAGACTGACGTCAAAACCCAACATCGGCCTGACGTCAAAAGCCAACGTCGGACTGACCCAATGTCGACCTTCAAGCTGTAACGTGGAGCAAGACATTCTGCTTCAGTTGGAAATGAAAATCAGGTTGATGTCAAAACCCAACGTCGGCCTGACGTTAAAACCCAACGTCTGACTGACGTCAAAACCAAATGTCGACCTTCAAGCTTAAAGCTGTAATGTGGAGCAAGACATTCTGCTTCAGTTGGAAATGAAAATCAGGTTGATGTCAAAACCCAACATCGTCATGACATCAAGTTCTAATATTGGGCAGGAGTTATGTTTCGATTAGAAGTGAAAATGGGGTGGACGTCAAAACCCAACGTTAGGTTTCCAACGTCGCCTTAAATCACAACAGAATGTCGGGCTGAGGTCAAAACACAACGTCGTCAAAACACAACGTCGGACTGACGTCATGACCCGTTGTCGGACTGATGTCAAGACCCAACGTCGGTTGGACACCAAAACCCGATGTCGATTGGACGTCAAAACCCTACATCTGTTCAACGTAAAAACCTTTCTTTGATCATGCTTTTTGCTTTAATCACTGTTTTACATTGCCATGAAGTCGTTCAGCTTTCTTTTAGCATTTGTGATGTGTTTTCTTAGCATTGCAGTGTATTTGTAACGTGCATTAACCTCCTAAACCATACGTGGACATCAAAATGTTTTGTTGTTTGCACCACAATACTTTATTCTCTGTAACTGGAACCTGTTGTGCACAAACATGGACAAATGCACCTCTTCATTTTCTAAGAAAAATATTTGGTTATTATATTTATTGCATATTCCTAACCCCAAAATAGCTGGATGAAATCTGAAAAATAAAGACAGTCCAAAACTCGGGTCATAGGAGGTTAAGTATGTGCACTATATTGCGTAAGATGCGTACAGGTTTTGTTATGGCTGGTTTTGTGGCTGTTAAAATTCTTTATGAAACAATACAACAATGACAAAGAATCTTTCAGGAACCTTTATTTTTGTAGAAAGTGTCCATGACCCTTTACTCTGCGTATTAATATTATCTGTGACTTCTTTGCGTTCTCCGTGCCTCTGTCACCATGCCAAATTTCTAGTGTGTCTAAGCATACGTGACAACGGTAATCCTACTTCTCTGATTTCATGCCGCTTTTGAACATCTTAAGGTGTGTACAATGCAAAATCCTTTGAGAACTGCACAGTAGGGAGCGTTGGCTGTCAGAGTTTTCTGTGTCAAGCATATAAAAGTACAATTCAGCATTCGTATGGCTTGCGTTTAGCGTCAGATATTTAAAAGTAACAACCTTATACTAATAATAGTGACTGAAATGAAAGGATTGGTTAAAGCTTTGCCTCTCTATCGCCATCTTTGCTTGAAGCATAAAATGTTGGTTACTTGCAGAGTTATTTAAAGTCAAACATGTCTTGCAAATGTTAACAGTGTGAATCAGGATAAGTCCAAGGGTTGTTTTTTTTTTACCCAAAGCTGGGTTGACAATAACCCATCATTTTTTAGAGTGTATAGTTTGATTTTACTCTACTTTTACTTGTTTGTTGACAGGATAATCCCGGGCCAATCGCTCGCCCCTGCGGAGCCAACGACTCAATTGAATGTCTGGCCTGTGAACTTTTGATGGTAGTTATGCAACTAGCACGGTGACCACGGGTGACAGGGAATCAGTGTTCGATTCCGGAGAGAAAGCCTTACGCTGCAAAAAATGAAATTGAAATTAATTGAAATTATTTTAAAAAAAAAAATGTTCTTAGTATTTTTGTCTTGTTTTCAGTAGAAATAACAAAAATTCTTAAATTAAAGGAACAGTATGTGAGACATTTATATCAACTAATCATAAAATGGCCCTTATATGTCACTAGACATTAAGAAATCATTTTCATTTCAAATACTTATATCACTGACAACAGTGGTCCAGCCAGGATATTGTCATTTAAAGAGTTGCAGCCCTCAACTGATGTTTATGTCGCCATGTTGTGTATTGGCCACCAATTGTGTGATTGCAGTACCAGTTTTAGCCACAAGTTTTGTGATTGCAGTACCAATTTTGGCCACAATCCTACATACTGTTCCTTTAAGATGCTTTTCTTGATGAGCAAAATGACCCAAGAAAATAAGTCTAGTTTTTAGACCAAAAATATAAAATTTAAGTGACTTTATACATAAAACAAGCAAAAAAATCCGCCAATGGGGTAAGCAAAAATGTCTTTAAAGGGATAGTTCTGACAAAAATGATATTAAACTCACGATCCACTCACCCCCAAGCTGTCCGAGTTGCACACGTCCATCGTCCCTCAGACAAACACATTTTCGGATATTTTAGAAAATGTTTTAGATCTATCAGTTAATTAAACGTGAAGTTACGGGGTCCACGACCTTCAAGTCCAAAAAAAGTGTGTCCATCCTTCGCAAAATAAATCCAGTTGTAATAAATAAATGTTGTAGAAATATCCATATTTAAAACGTAATTAACGAAAATAACAACCTTCCGGTAGCGCCGCCATCTTAGTCGCGTCCGCATTCAAGATCAGAGCTTTACGCAGCGTACAGAGGTTTCTCTGCTGCTGCTCTGTGTCCCCGCCCTCCAAATTTGTCATACGTCACTAAGAAAAGTGCGTACACTACATTAATACTCTCTCCTGAATACAGAGCAGTCTAAGATGGCGGCGCTACCGGAAGGTAGTTCTTTAAGTTAATAAAGTTTTAAATATGGATATTTCTACAACAACACCGCACGGATTACCCTCAGAAGACCTTTATTTATCATCCTGGAGCCGTTTGGATTTATTTTGTGAAGGATGGACGCACTTTTTTTGGACTTGAAGGTCGTGGACCCCGTAAATTCACATTTAATTAACTGAAAGATCTAAAACATTTTCTGAAATATCCGAAAATGTGTTTGTCTGAAAAACGATGGACATATGCAACTCGGACAGCTTGGGGGTGAGTAAATCAAGGGTTTAATATCATTTTTGGCCAAACTATCCCTTTAACATTTTGCTAAATTCAATCTAAAATTCAACTAAATTCAAGAAAAATTTGCTTATCCCATTGGCAGATTTGTTTGCTAGTGTTATGCACAAAATCACTTAAATTTGATACCCTTGGTCTAAAAACTAGACTTATTTTCCTGGGTCGTTCCGCCCATCAAGAAAAAACATCTTAATTTAAGAATTTTTAGATATTTTTAATGAAAACAAGGCAAAAATACTAAGAACATTCTTCTTAAAAATATTTTTTTGCAGTGTAGAAACTTGTTTGAAACTTTGGAGCCTTTTTCAAGGAATTTAGTGCATTATTTGTTCTAATATTTGATAGATGCATTAACAGTTAGCTGGCCTGGAAATAACCAATGTTCAGACTTTCTAGATCTTTTCAGAGAAAAAGACTCAGCAATTGCAAGTTTCCTATAAATTTGACCTTTACAACATCTCAAGCTGCGCTCAGATTGGCCACGAGGTAGATATTAAACTAATTTCACATTTCTCCCAAGACCAACTCACTAAACCATTCATATCAATTTTATAGCTCTGTACCATACAGTATGTTAACTATAGTGGACTTCTATTTTCAGTTCTCCTAATGAATTTTAGGGGACATTTCTGAAACAAAGTTGAAAGTTAAAGTATGTCTACTTTGGGGAGCTTGAGACAGAGTTTATAACATCATTCGCTTTGAGGTCAAAATATCAAACTTAGCTATTTGTTTAAATAAAAGTAGGAAAGTGGCATTGTTTCCTTGTAGTCCGGTCAGATTAAATGTAGGCCAAATTATTTATACAGGTCTGTACTTATCTCTGACCGCCTGTACTAGCAAAAATATTACAGAGAAGAAAGAACTGCATTAGCCTATTAACGAACATCTGCTGGCCATTCATTAACCTGAGCATCTCTTAAGTCCTCGACCTGGAATGTCATTTTTCACTTGTGGACATCAAACTTTGGTCAAACAACAAAGAGAGAGAGAGAGAGAGAGAGAGAGAGAGAGAGAGAGAGAGAGAGAGAGAAGCTTTAGTAGGACATTCATTAGTAGATTGGACGCTATAGCAGTGGGATGTTTTGGGACGGATGATCAGAGGAATGAAACATCAGAAGGACGTGAGACTCTGATCTCTGATGACCTTATCAGATTTAAACTGAGGATTTGTGCTTTCACAACACGGGACCTTTTACAATTTAATGTACAGGTCCTAAGACAATCACTTTAGCTTTATGAATGCACTTAATCTCGTTTGGAAATTCAAGGCTGTTTTATTTTAATTCATTTCATCCCTATAAACCTGCAGAAAGGGCATCAGAGTGGTTGCTTATACTGTAGGACAAGGTCTAAAATGCTCACTCCTCTTTATAAACTCTATGTACCATTCAAACCACATTGTTATTCAAAACCATAAGATTTTATGTGTGTGTGCCTACCATTGAAATTACATCCACAGTGTCTGGTATTCACACCTTTTGCTTATCTACTGGTGGAAAGAGCATGCCGTAGGTCTAAATAATGCATTACATCTTTAGTTTATCTTGGCCATGCTGCAAAAGAAGTCTATTTCCCCACTGCCAGAGAATGCTAGCAGTGCTGCCGATCTGTGTGTGTGTTTACCTCTTAGAGAGAGCGAGATATGGTTCTTGTATATTTTGAATTTCTGGAGAGGTGAGAGAAACTAACTGGAATAATCTACAGTCATACACCTGCCTCTGCCCCAGGCACAAGTCCGTGCCCAAGATTTTTTAGTTTTATTTGTATGTGTTTGTCACATGAAGCTTGTGGCGTAATGAACTTGCGTTGAGTAATCTACGAGGCTATAGGCTGTATAAGATCATTACGAAATTTCATTTTAAAATCTCACCTGCAATTGTTCTTTTTAACTGAGGCACAGTTAAAGCACTTTTGACAAATGTACACAACAATGAAGTGAATACTTCAGGCATATGAATGGGGATAAACAGCTTACATTAAGAAGTCATGTGACCAGTTGCACACCGCTCATTTTTTCTTGTTATCATCCTTCACATCAGTGAATTTTTGTTACAAAAAAAGTTTATCTTGAGTGACAAATGGACCGAAAAATTATTACAATAACATTTGTAACAAAAAAGGTTTATGCTAATTTGAAAATGGAACCCTTTATTATAGTCACGTAAATTATTATTCTTTTCTCTGACACTGTCACGTTTTTCCACATTTTTACGTGACCGTATCACGTATTTCTGTTTACGTGTCATTGTCACACTGCAAAAAATGTCAAGAATTTTTTTCAAGAAAAAAATTCTTAGTATTTTTGTCGACTAAAGTTTTTAGACCAAAAATATCAAAATTAAGTGATTTTGTGCATAAAACAAGCAAAAAAATCTGCCAGTGGGATAAGCAAAAAAAAATGTTTTCTTGTTTTATGCACAAAATCACTTAAATTTCATATTTTTGGTCTAAAAACTAGACTTGTTTTCTTGGGTCGTTTTGCTCATCAAGAAAAAGTATATTAATTTAAGAATTTTTGGATGTTTTTGCTGAAAACAAGACGAAAAAACCCAATAATTTTTTTCTTGAAAATAATTTTTTGCAGTGCACATATTGATTACTACTATTTTCAAACCATTGACGCATCGGTTTAGGGTTAGATTTGGTGTTTGCTTTAGGTTGTCACTTTAAGTATTGGTTTATAAAAAAAATTTCAGATTTTTTATATTTTCTGATTTTTAAACAATTTTTTAGAGTTGTGTTTGGGTAAGGATGTCATTTTACAGTATGTAAATGTAACCCTAAACCGAAGCAACAATGGTAAGAAAATAGGACAAAACAGTTGAGTAACCAATACATGCCAATGACACGTAAACAGAAATACGTGATACGGTCACGTAAAAATGCGGAAAAACAGGACAGTGTCACAGTAAAGGATCACAAATTTACGTGACTATAGGTACGTATAGGCTCATGTATCGGCCATTGAAACAATCAAGTGACTTTGTGCACCTAAATGTATCACTAAATCTTTCTAAAATTGTTGTAAAAAGTTAAAATTGTTGTAAAAAGTGAAAGCTGGGGCCTCATATACTGTATAAAGCATGCATATGCACTGATTTGATCGTAAAATGTGCGTACGAAAAAATCCACGGCAAAGTGCATATTTATAAAAACTTGTTTTGATGTGGAAAAGTGCTAAGCGACATGTAAGGGTCTGAGCAGGCGTACACACTTTTGCTTGTCCGATGCTGCAGGTTTTTGGAAATAAAAGCCATTCTTGCTGCTCGAAAAAGATTTGAAAATTGACAGGCGCTTTTTTATACGTCAATGACATTAATAGGGCATCGTTTAAGGTGGAAATCTGAAACTGCTCAGCTGCGCACAAGTTCAAGATCATTCGGATTTATAGATTTCACATCTGAAAGAAAGGGGTACGCGCGTTTTCTGTCTGTACACTCGTTTTATGAATCACACATTTTTGCGCATTTTTGAGAAATGATCGTGAGATCAAATTTAGGATAGTTTCTACGCAGCATTTTTTAAATGAGGCCCCAGGTCCACTTAAAAAAAATACTTTAATTGGAAAAAAACGTAGAAAATTAAGTTTTATAAACTTACATTTTCTCATTCTAAGTGAAAAATGTAAGGTGAAAAAATTACTTCAACTGGTAACACCTAAAATTTTAAATTGTTCCCTTAAAGTCAGAAAATGTAAGTTGAATTTTTTAAAAACATTTTAGGTGTTACCAATGAAAGTAATTTTTTAAGTTGATACAAATTTTACTTTTAACAGTGTATCTGTTGAAATTAGAAAGATGGATAGGATTGTAAATCCTATAATCCTTAAATTACTTTTTACACTGAATCACCAACATTGTGTGTGTGTAGAAAAAATATTTAAAAAAATATATTTTAAGTTTATTTATAACTTTTAAAATATTTGTCTAACATTTTTTTGTGATTTATTGTTTTCTACATAAAATGATCCTACATAACGTAAAGGACATTCTGTTAAAATATAACCTTGATATCTTTAATGTGAAATCAATGATTTTAATCAAACTTTGTTGCAGCAAATCTCATATTTAGATTATGAAACTTTAGCCAGAATTTTGGAGACAAAGTCACAAATATATTATCTTTGTACAGCAGATCCGCATTCTGTTTTTAGAGCGGGCCTAAATATTTATAATTTCCACAATTGTCTGACCTTCAGTGTTTCATGTGCTATACCTATTCTGCCGTGCCTTACTGTTTTCTGTCTTTTAATAGCGCATAGACATCCCAGTGTTTTTGCAGAGATATTCCCATTGAGGTGTAGGGAATACCATCACCATTTCTCTTCCACGAAAAAGGATTAGATACAAAGCTTTTGTTCAGGGAAGAAAAGAGAGACTCTGTATAGTGGATAATGATCTTACAGAAGTCTGTCAGTCGTCTATGTTTTGGGTGGCAGGATTTTCTTTTCTTTACTGTGGTAACCTTGGTTTACTTTTCATTTTGATGTTGACATTGCATCACACTATGACTTCAAAGAAGTCATTCAAGGAATATTATCTTCACTAGTTAGCAAAAGGATTGTCTGAAAATTTTCCACTTGAAGTACAGTTATTTCAAAACATATCACACAACATTATTGCATTTTTTATTTACTTAGAGAAGAAAAACACAAATCAACATGGATTTCATTTAAGGTTAAATGAATACTTCCTATAACATTTTCATTAACAGAAACAAAAACTGAATTAAAATAACAGGTTTACTGAAGCTGAAAGTAGCAAGTGGAAAATATGAAAGATTGATAGAAGGCATCTGTTGACACATTGCTTTAAAATGAAACAACAGATAGACATGTAATAAAATATGCAGAAATAAAAACACAGACAGACGCAGTGATCCCTTTAGAAAACCATCAGTAATATAAGCAGAAGTGAAGAAACTCTGTAGCTGATTTTGGCTGAGGCGGTTTGTTGGCTGGGTTCACGGGGTTTGTTGAACAGACTGAATTTGCCAAGTATATGGATTCTCTGGATTGTTTATTCTCTTTGTCAGTGTTGCTTATGTCTGTCTGGATAACTAGAAACTTGCAGCACTGAACCAATATGGTACAAATGTACATGGGGTGATGTCATGAACTCTACCGGTTAGCTGGTCAGGAATCTAAAATAGGGGAAGGCAGGACTATGCCATTGTTTGGTAGTATAGAAATAACTGTTGTCCGACATCAATATTTTATGTACAAAAATGCATACAGGTGTTGCACTTTATCCTGCAATACAACAAATAAATCACTCACTTAAAAAGTTTTGCAATTTAGTGTAAATTACGTTTACAGTTATGACTACACTGCAAAAAATTATGTGCCAATTTTTAACACATTATGTGTGTCATGCCATTTAAGGTCATGTTCATTTATCACAAAATAGAGTAACCAACTCATTTAAATGCGTTACTTGATTCAAAAAAATACTTCGTTACATGTTATTTACCGCTAAAAGTAGTGGAATTACAGTAACGGAATTACTTTGTAACCCGTTACTCCCATCACCGTTTTTAACACAACTTGTGTTGGCCCTTTCATTTATTTTAACATGAAATAACGCCTTAAATGGCATGACACACACAATGTGTTAAAAATTAACACATCATTTTTTGCAGTGTAATATGGATCTTATGAAAATCTTCGCATACAAACGGCATTGTGAATAATGATCCGAAAAAGTGATAACATTTCTGCAGTTTTATCACTCATGTACATAATTTGTGTATAAATAAAATCACAATAATATTTTTTTTATATAACATGATACATTTTTTTTTGCTATTTTTAAGATTAATCAACTTGAAACTACAATTTATTTCAACCTTCTAGTAACAAGTTTTAAATTACAAAATTCAGTTGAAGTAACTTAAATTAAATTAACTTGATTTTTATTATTTATAGCACCTTCACATTAATCAATAAAGTTACAATTTTAAATTCAAGTTGATTAATTAAACTTAAAAATGTAAGTGCAACAAGGATTTTTTACAGTGTGTTTATAAAATCATCCTACATAATGTAAAGAAACATATAACCTTGATATATTTATTATTGACCGAGAAAGGTCATGTCAAAGATTTAAATTAATGTGAAATCAATGATTAAACTTTGATGCTCCCCGTCTCATAATTAATTTAGCATGCATTTCACAGACAAGGTCACAATTGTCAAAAGTGCTAAAAATAAAATTGAAACTTAAGAAGTAAGTAATAAAACTGCATCTATGAATATTATATTTACTTTTAAATAACTGTAGGTGTAGTTACGATGACAAACTGTATGCCATTGCTGTGACTGCGAAAATGTAAAACATAATATATTACCTATATTTTAAAGAATAATTTAATAAAGTAAAATAAAATGGAAAAGGAAAATTGCATAAATAATTGTTAACACTGAAAAACCCAAACAAAACCAAATACGGAAACAAAGTCTGTATATTTAAACCTATAAATCATCTTACCTTTATACAAATGAAATGGGTGAGAGTGTGACTGTAAGGGCGATATCAGCTATAACCCCTTATCGACAGCACATCCAAAGAGATTATTAACCTGAAACAGGGTAACGTGATCGTTCTGCAGGGTCCGGAAGATTTCTCCGCCCTGACGCAGAGATGAGATGATCAGGGGCTGCAATGAATATCACATTAGGGGCCAACAATTACTCTGTTGTTAAGATGCAAATCATTGGATTGATCTGGTCCACTGCTTCAGCACGATGACATCTGCTATTCAAGCCCTAATATTACATGGAGAAAATAGTTTATGATATCACAGGTCAGAGACAGGGTACAAAGGTTTTGGTTGTTCTCATAGCTCATTGGTAGATCATTGTGTTAGCAGTGCAATAGGCCATGGGTTTGAATACAGGAACACACACACTGATTAAAAAATGTGTAACTTGTAATGCACCATATGTCATTTTGGATAAAAGTGTTTGCCAAATGCGTAAATGTAAATACAATATACAATTTCAGATAATTCAATCAAACTATTTACAACCTTACAAGATTTTTAGCATTGTAAAATGTTCTCATGCTGTCCATTTTTTTCAAGTGGGCAGTTTTTGGATTATAGTGATTTGCCTACTCACCAATACCCAAATTTTTGGTTTAGGCAAATATATATATATGTATGTATATATATATATGTATGTATGTATGTATGTATGTATGTATGTATGTATGTATATGTATATGTATATGTGTATATATATGTATATATATATGGCACGTAATGACATGTTTTGAATAATGCCATTATGTTTCTCCAAATGAAGAGTTTGGTTCCAAACTGCGATAAACGCCTTAAAAAAAGGAGTTACCGCAAAAATCTGTATTAAATCAGGTCAGTATAAAAATTCTTAATTTTATGTAAAATCAAATATCCACCATGTTATTCTGTCATCTTTTCTCCCAAAACATGATAAACAGCAGTCCTTCTTCTCTGCAGAATGCAATAAATCCATTTAACAAATCACAGCGCACCATTCCACGCATTGTAAACAATAATGGCGGCGCTTTAAATACACACTGAATCCAGGTTTTTCTCAACTACTTTGTACTTCGTGATCAACAAACAAACAAAAACAAAATAATACTTTTGATGGCATTGATAAACCTGTGGTGGTTTTTTGTGGCGGGAAAGAAAAGCAAGCCATCAAAATCGAATAAATTATGTGAAAGGCATTCGGGCGAAGGAAAAAATGACGGCTGTTGTTTGTTCTCACACGACAGCATCAAGCTTTTGTCATGCTAACACATTGACCTCAGAGGATCTTATAAAAAACTTTTGCATTATCTTACTCGAAGTCAACAAAAATTGAGCAGGACCAAAACATTTTACAGCTCATCGCCGTCAAAAAAGTTCAGTGACAATGTCCCAAGGATGACAGCAGCAATAACAGTGTTCTTAATATGACAAAGTGTTTTGGTTAATGCCTTTAATGTTTATTTTTTATCAGTGTATATCACTAGTCAACTACATAAATATAAAATGGTAAAGATGAATGTACATTTATATATTGATTCAATAGATTTATTTTGAAAAAAAAAAAACTTATCATGCATTATTGCATTTTGCGGGGAAAAAATCTGTTTTTATAATAAATCTTTTAAAATTAAATTATGAATTTGAATTTGTCATGTTATTATAAACTAAAGTTTGTAACAGAAAATTTTGTTTTTCACCTCGTCACTTTTTTGGTATAAAAAGAGCATTTTTACCCAAATTCATCAAAATGGATTTATTGCGTTTTGGAACCAAACTCTTCTTATGTAAATAAATCTTTTTTTATAAATGTACAACATCACAATTGTATGGGTTAATAAATCAGTATCCATTTGCTCATAAACTGTTGCAGTAGACAAATGTGTCAAGCACCTCCTTAAAAAATGAATCATTCATGTGTAATTGTAAGGCTACAGTCTATAATCGTGAAAACAACTGTAAAAGTTTCTATTTTAAACAGCCCTGCGCGATTTATGGGCCGTTTACTCACAGGCAAGACCAACTCCATAAAACAGGCTCTCAAAGAGACATCAATAGCTGTTAATATTTAATTCTGCCCATCCGATAATGCGTTTCACTGAAACAAATCATTACCGTATTGACTTTAAGATAAATGCTGTGCAGAAAATTCTGAAGCTTAAAGCATTTTCCACTGTTCTGCAAAGTATGCAATTTATATGCATGTGTTGTATAAAGACATGCGATTATTTATTGCATTTTCAATGCAGGCACAAACTTCTCATTTGAGTAAACAAACACACGAAACAGTCCTTTTAAAGTTTTATTCACTTAAATTCTTCTGTGTTAAAGCAACAAGAAACATTTAGAATGTCCTTTGGTGTGATTTCTTTTTTTTTACACTTATATACCGCATATATGCTGTTTATATTACAGTATATATACTGTACGTAAACTCATATTCTTTGATGCCAGCACGTTGCCAATATACTTTAGGAAAACTTAAAGGGAACAAAAAATGAATTAAACCTCAGATCAACATAACCAAATTTGATTCCGTTTCGCACCTTGATTGAACACATTAAAATGTTGCCCTTAAACACATTTCAGCAATAATACAAAAAATTATATGTTCTACATTATTTGTACTCTGTCAAGAAAATAATTCTGTATTAATACAAAAATTAAATACACCGATGACTGTCTAAGCACTTCATCTGTTTGAGTGAAAACATACATCTTTGACCGTGGCCTTAGCAAACAGTCTATCACGTTTCAACATGATGGGTTTCTTAAGTAAGTTAGAATCATATTTGGGAGGGTGAAGGGGTGGGGATGTGCACATGAGTGTGACTAACATCACACAGACCAACCCAAAATTAAAAATAAATATCATTCAACCAGTAAGGTTTACAGTATACATTCACATAAGCACAGGGTCGAGGGGGGCGGGGTTTTGACACAAAGGACACTCTAAAGTTTTTCAGGGACGTCGGCGGGACAAGCTCAGTTTGAAAGCGGACCGAATGAATCAATTTCCTTATATCCACAATGCACTGACAGCAAAGAATGCTTAGGTTTCGCTTCAAGAGTCCTTCTGATTATTATTACTCCTCGCTTTATTTTTAGGATATTTTGCCAGCTCACACAATCCAAGTTTTTCATCGCTCTGTGTCGAAACAGCCGAAAGCAGTCTAGCCAACATGATACCCAGAACGGCTCAGGTGAGGGGCGACGGCAGACTCGTACAAATGCCGCTGGCTGGACGTAGCTCCCGTTGCCGTGGTGATAAAGGGATGAGTCTGTCCGCTCCCATCCCCGTAGCTCTCTTTCTGTTGGGGGAGTGAGTATCTACTATGGCTTAGTTCGTGTCTCTACTTCCTTTTATTTGCTTTATGAAGCATATGCTCAGATAAATTCTATAAATAACACTTTAACCTTTTAGATTTTTATATTTAATCCATTTTTTATAAATACTATATTTTATTGATGTATTTATTTATTGTATTTCGCCTGTCATCCTCTCAAATTTCGCTTTGATATTTGGGCACATTCCACTTGGCTTGCCGAGTGTCGGTGGGTCTGGTGCTCTGCTTATACAGAAGAAGCTGATCTTTCAAAGGATCCAGCAGATCTCCACGAGGAGTTTGGGACCCATTGCGGACAGCAGCAAAAGCAGTATCAACGCAGGGGCCCGGAGGGAAACCTGGCCCGAGTCCGGCCCTCCGCAGCCGCCCGGCTCGTTCTCGCAGCGGCGTTTCTCGCACAGCAGGCCGGTGTAATCCTGTGGACAGTTACAACGGACGTTGTTCACGCACGTGCCGCCGTTTTGGCAACGCAGGAGCTCGTTGTCACACACCCGGGCTGCAGCATTGAGAAAGAGAGGGTCAGCAGTAGACACACATATACACACACACACACATGCTACACCCTAACAAATATGAACACTTCTTTGATTACATAGCGCTCTATCCTGAGATATCATATATTCATCTATTGCTGAAAATAGACAGAAATAGTCAATACAAAGTGCAGGCAAAATATTGATTGAAATAAAGCGCAAGTAGAAAACTTAATATCATTATTAATAGAAATTCATAAGTGAAAAATATTGATACAATTTTTGATTAAAAACAAATAATTCAGAATGATACTTTGCATCATCGTTCCAGAATAAAATCATTAACTGTATCCATTTTTTATTAATAATGTACAGTTCAAGGTGCACACATTAAAGGATTAGTCAATTTTCTCAATAAAAAAAATCCAGATAATTTACTCACCACCATGTCACTCAAAACGCTGATGTCCTTCCCCGCTCAGTCGAGAAGAAACCATGTTCCCCGAGGAAAACATTCCAGGATTTTTCTCATTTTAATGGACACCAACACGTAACAGTTTTGATGCAGTTTCAAATTGCAGTTTCAACGGAGTTTCAAAGGATTCTAAACAATCCCAGGCGAGGCATGGGGGTCTTATCTAGCGAAACGGTTGTCATTTTTGACAAGAAAAACAAAAAATATGCACCCTCAAACCACAACTTATCTCCCTCCGCCGGCCGTGTGACGCGTCAGCCAGGGCGTAGCCACGAGGGGGCCTGGGTGGGCCTTTGCCCCCTCATTTACATGTCCGCCCCTCAGATTTCCAATTGCTTAAAATAAAATAAGAAAATGTTGATTTCTTAGTCTGATAGATTGACCAAAATGCTGCACTGTAAAATGCAGCTGTTTTCAATCTTGATTGGATTAGCTAATGTCATGTGTTGTTGTGCGTAACGTGCGGTGTCATATTCGCATGAGAGTTCATTAATTTTCGGTGACAATGGCAGTTGGCGGGCAAAGTTCAATATTACTCTTTTTCAAAAAAGCACGGAAAGATAAGCGAGAAGGAGAAAATTTGCAATCTACATCATCTGAGTCTACTTCATGTTCTGCTGAAACAGTGAAGTAAATAAGCTGTTTTAAATGTGTACAGGTGTTAAGCTGTTTTATTTATAGGTGTTAAGCTATTGCCCCCTCATTTTAAGATGGGACCCCCCAAAAATAAAATTCTAGCTACGCCCCTGGCGTCAGCGCGGTCTCACGTTATTGCGCAATGCCGTGGAAAGGTCACGTGTTACATATATGAAACGCACATTTGAGGCCAATTTTAAACAATGAACTGACACAAAGACATTAATTATTATCATTCGACATACAACAACGTAGGAACGGTCCTCTTTCAACACACTTGTAAACACTGGGGCGGAGTTTCGCGTTCGTCATCTGTGACCTCTTGATGTGATGACGTATTGCGTGAGGTCGCGCTGGCGCTTCACACAGCCGGAGGAAGACGAGAAGTTGTGGACCAAAAGTGCACACCTTTCATTTGTCTTGTCAAAAATGACAATCGCCCCGCCAGACAAGACCCTTATGCCTCATTTAGGATCGTTTAGAGTCCTTTAAAACTCTGTTGAAAAAAAAAACTGTTGAGTGTTAAGTGTTGGGGTCCATTAAAGTCCATTAAAATGAGAAAAATCCAGGAATGTTTTACTCAAAAAACATAATTTCTTCTCGACTGAACAAAGAAAGACATCAACATTTTGGATGACATGGTGGTGAGTAAATTATCTGGATTTTTTTAAAGAAAATTGACTAATCCTTTAAAGCATTTAACATAAAATGTTATTTCTAATGTTTATATTTACAATCTATTTTCACGCACAAGTTCAATTCTATCTACACTGTCAGAAAAATGATACCAGTACCTTTTAAAAGCATCCTAATATGTACACATTTGGTACCAATATGTTCCTTTGAGTTACTAATAAAAACTCTTTAGTTGCAAAAGTGTGCTTTTTATATAGGTACTGTCCCAGTGGTGCCCCATTTGCCATTTTTTCTGACAGTGTCACATTAAATAAATTGTTTTTTATAATGGCTGCCCAAAAATGTCCTTCTTATGAAACCCAATCACTGCCATTAATTGAAAAGCTTAAAAGTTTCCCCCAAAAATGATGACAAAGTCGGTGGTTGCCCCCTGCAGACATCAGTACATTTAAAAATGGACACCAAGGCCAAATCTGCTCCCTTTGGGCACAAGCTGTTGAGCAAGCTGCAGGCAAACAAATTGCAGAGCAAACTATCGAACCAACAGAGACAAATAAAAACTGATGAACAAGCCATGCCTCTCTAGTCTTTGTCTCTATAAGTTTCAGAGGACCGCTTCTGAGAGGCCTTGCGAATTACAACATCTGTTTAATGGCTGTAAATGAGCTATTTTTGGACGGACTGGGATGACAGGAGAAACTGGATGATAGAGCGAGAAGGTGTAACACTCCTCGTCATAACGGGCTGATTAAGGAGTTGTCAGAACTACACTCCAGCCTCTCTCTCCATCTCCTGTGTGGATATGAGCTTTATGCTTGAGTCAGGGAAAAATTAGACCCTGTTTGTGTCCATAATTTCTCCTGTTCATCACTGCCGAGTCTTTTTACGATGCAGATCAATCGCTACCTGGTGAAAACCCATACGTGTACCACAAAACAAGACTCAGACATTGTATATGTCAGATGAACAAGCTATTTGGATTATCAGTGTTAAACAGATGCAAGGGGTGAATGTGTTCAATTAGTGTGTGTCTCATTTGCATTGTAGGTATTTAAATTGTAGTTTAGCACCCAAACACTTCTTTATGACTGGGCAAGTACTGATGCTGAAATAGTATTTACAAATAATAATAACAACATCATGCATTATAAGTTTTTGGGCATAAATAAATTACATTTATTATGATAAAATATTTATAGTTCTAAAAGTGTTTGTCTTTGATTAAATTATATGAAATAATATTATTACAATAAAATACAATTGCAGAATGACATTAAACTACACTGCAGTGGCGGCCTGTGACTTATTTTTTGAGGATGCATGATGCGAAGCTCGTCACAACATGTAGTTAGCCCGTCATGTGTGTCAAAATATGTGTTAGGCGTGTCATGTGAACCATATGCATCATGCGTCTTTTCAAAATACGTGCCTGCTGCACACATGTCTAAAGGGTTTATGATAAAATAGACGGTTGCGTTTGCCAGATACTCGCTTAATCTCATTTGTAATCAGAGTTTGGTGTTAAGTTAGTTTCTTTTGTGAATGTGAGCGTATCTTTTATCATAAACCGTTTCGACGCGTGTGCAGCAAGCACTTATACTGACAAGACGCATTATGCACATAGGTTCACATGATGCAACGAACACATATTTTGACATGACAAGCAACACACATGACACCCAGAACAAATATTTTGAATTTGTGCCACTCGAAAGAAAGGTCATCAGTCGCCACTGCTACACTGTAAAAATTATTTTACCGTAAAAAGTGAAAAGTTGGATCAAGTTAAAATTTACTTCAATTGGTAAAACTTACAAAATTTAAGTTTATTGAACTTAAAATTTCACTTTTGTTTCACTTTAGGTGAACATTTTGAATGATTAGTTGAATAAACGTATTTTTTAACCAACGTTTTACTTTTTATAGTGTAACTTTTTTAGTTACACTAAATTTTTTATCCTAATCAATCTGAAATTACATTTAATTAAACTTTCTGGACGAGGAGTTGCTATAAGTTATAAAAATAAAGCTGAAATAACTAAACTAATTCTTAGCTAATTCAACTTTCTTTTTATTATTTATAGCAACATCGCACTAGTCAAGAAAGTTGAAATGTTGTGAATTCAAATTGATTAAACTTAAAAATGTAAGTTCAACAAGAAATGTTTTACAGTGTCATTGGTTTTGACCTTGATGCCTAATGACTTTAGGAAAGTTTTGATTTAAATGGATACTTTACCCAAAAATGTATAATTTATCCTCATGTTGTTTGAACCCCCGATGTCTTTCTTTGTTCTTTAGAACCCAAATGCAGATTTTTTTTTAAGTGTTGACTCTCTGAACTGTTGTTTATGCAGTTTTAGGATGTTTACTTCAAAATAATGTGTAATAACTGAAACAAAAGTGATATTCACAACAAGAAAGTAGAGGAGTAAATGCCTCCAGGACACATTAAATATATGACCTAAGTCGAAATGAGTTATTTATTTAACACTTTTGGGTCATTTTGAAGCTTGAATGGTTTTCTGGTAACTATGGGGGGGTTTTGAATTTTTGGGTGTACTATCCCTTTAAATGAATGATCGCTTACAAAAACCTATTATATCACATTTATCATTTTAAATATTCATAAACACTGTATAGTTGAGGGGATGATAATAAGATATCTGTTATAAATATAATTTTTTTATTTGAGATGTTTGGTGAGCAGGTTAAAGTAATTAAAGTTTTTTTTAGATTGGAATGCTTTACTCCTCATGCTGCATTTACACCAACCGCGGTAGAGGCGTGAAGCGCGAGTGATTTCAATGTTAAGTCAATGTGAAGACGCGTTGATGCGCGTCAGGAGGTCCCGTGGCGCGGATGTGGCGTTTGGCGCGGTGCAGAAGACGCGTTTCCGCCTCATTCACGTGTCTAGCTCGCGCGAAAGGCGCGAATTGAGCATTGTGTGAGGTATGCGCGAATGGTGCTTTTTGTGCATTTTGTGTTTGACGCGAATTGCCGGCTGACGCCCGAGTTGAAAAATTTGAACTTCGGCGAAAATTTCGCGCCGTGTTAACAAATCAGTGCTGTGGAGGCAGCCCCGCCCGGAGTCACTCATTCAACCTGAAGTAACGCTTGATTTTGTCCGTGAGCAGTCACCCGGAGCTATACGACACAAGTTCCTATTTCTATAGAGACAGGAATAAAAAGGACCTCGCTTGGAAGAGTGTAAGTGAGGACATCAGGCAACCTGGTAAGTTGTAAATACACATTTCACTTTTGAGTCACGTGACGTTTATCGACCCGCGCTGTTTATATTTATTTATAGTAAGGTTACCAAATACAAACCGGTAACTCTCTCGATAAGTGCACAATCAACATCAGTCATCTTGAAAACAATCAATCGCATAGCACTTGCCCCTCCCACAAGAAGCCAAGTTTGCCTCTGACGTGCATCAAATGCTTGCTTTTTCTGCGCGTATACTCCGCTCTACACGCATAAATGCATTCAAAGTGTTCAAGCAGCAAACTAGGCGCGGTAGATGCAATTTAGACACCTGAAACGCGGTTGGTGTAAACTCAGCATAAGTCTCTGATATACACAGTTTCAGCGACAACAACATAAACACACGTCTTTTTTGGCCCGAACTTAACTTCCAGTAGACTCCGGTAAAGAACCAATAACAACAGAGGCCTTTCAGAATAGATTATTTCTGATAACATGCAAAATAAATAACAAGTGATGTCCTTAGTTTAAATCGTAGCCGAAGTGCATCAACTACTACACTGAGCTAACGTTAGTATGTAAAATTAATCTATACAATATTAGCTACAGATCCATGAATTCTTGCCTGGTTGCCAAACTTCTCTTTGAGGTGATCAATGCTACTTTCTTTTTCGTCTTTATAGACGGTTTCAGCAGTAACAACATAAACAAGCGGCTGTCGTGGTCCACACGTAAATTCCGGTAAACTCCGCTAAGAATAAATAACAACAAAGTTCTTTAAACGTATAGTTTATTTATTTTATAAATAAATAATTTATAGTTTATTTAGTTTATTTTTTTTTCTGATAACATGCAAAATAAATAACAAGTGATGTCCTTAGTTTAAATCGTAGCTGAAGTGCATCAACTACTACACTGAGCTAACGTTAGTATGTAAAATTAATGTATACAATATTAGCTACAGATCCATGAATTCTTGCCTGGTTGCCAAACTTCTCTTTGAGGTGATCAATGCTACTTTCTTTTTCGTCTTTATAGACGGTTTCAGCAGTAACAACATAAACAAGCGGCTGTCGTGGTCCACACGTAAATTCCGGTAAACTCCGCTAAGAATAAATAACAACAAAGTTCTTTAAACGTATAGTTTATTTATAGTTTATTTATTTTATAAATAAATAATTTATAGTTTATTTAGTTTATTTTTTTTTTCTGATAACATGCAAAATAAATAACAAGTGATGTCCTTAGTTTAAATCGTAGCTGAAGTGCATCAACTACTACACTGAGCTAACGTTAGTATGTAAAATTAATGTATACAATATTAGCTACAGATCCATGAATTCTTGCCTGGTTGCCAAACTTCTCTTTGAGGTGATCAATGCTACTTTCTTTTTCGTCTTTATAGACGGTTTCAGCAGTAACAACATAAACAAGCGGCTGTCGTGGTCCACACGTAAATTCCGGTAAACTCCGCTAAGAATAAATAACAACAAAGTTCTTTAAACGTATAGTTTATTTATAGTTTATTTATTTTATAAATAAATAATTTATAGTTTATTTAGTTTATTTTTTTTTCTGATAACATGCAAAATAAATAACAAGTGATGTCCTTAGTTTAAATCGTAGCTGAAGTGCATCAACTACTACACTGAGTTAACGTTAGTATGTAAAATTAATGTATACAATATTAGCTACAGATCCATGAATTCTTGCCTGGTTGCCAAACTTCTCTTTGAGGTGATCAATGCTACTTTCTTTTTCGTCTTTATAGACGGTTTCAGCAGTAACAACATAAACAAGCGGCTGTCGTGGTCCACACGTAAATTCCGGTAAACTCCGCTAAGAATAAATAACAACAAAGTTCTTTAAACGTATAGTTTATTTATAGTATATTTATTTTATAAATAAATAATTTATAGTTTATTTAGTTTATTTTTTTTTTCTGATAACATGCAAAATAAATAACAAGTGATGTCCTTAGTTTAAATCGTAGCTGAAGTGCATCAACTACTACACTGAGTTAACGTTAGTATGTAAAATTAATGTATACAATATTAGCTACAGATCCATGAATTCTTGCCTGGTTGCCAAACTTCTCTTTGAGGTGATCAATGCTACTTTCTTTTTCGTCTTTATAGACGGTTTCAGCAGTAACAACATAAACAAGCGGCTGTCGTGGTCCACACGTAAATTCCGGTAAACACCGCTAAGAATAAATAACAACAAAGTTCTTTAAACGTATAGTTTATTTATATAACAAGCAAAAAACAACACATAGATTACTTAGGAAATCAAAACATTTGTTATTTTCGACGAGACATTTGTTTAAGAGATCAGATTAGCAACTAGTCAGACCATTAAAAAAACGAAACCGAAAGTAAAGTTCGGATCCAGACGTGTATCGCGTCAGCACACGTGTGTCCGATGAAACCGTCAATATAAAGCCCAAACCGAAACATTTTTATTTTCAACAAGGTATTTATTCCAGAGGTCAGTTTAGCCACTAGCCAGACCGATAAACAAACACAGATCGGAAGTTAACTTCGGGCCAGGTGGGTAACCGTGACAACGCTTGTGCATCCAATGAAACGGTCTATAATCATAACATGCATGACATTTTCACCCTGTTTAGCTGTTCCTTTTAAAAATTATACAAAAACAATAAATTAAAAGTTAATATAAATACAAAAAAGAAACAAGTTTCACTGATTTAATACAAGGGGCCCTATCTTGCACCCAGCGCAATTGACTTTGTCAGTGACGCATGTATCTTTTCGTATTTTGCACTGGCGCACAGCGGGTTTTTCCCTCCACAGACGCACGTCGGCAAACTAGGGAATGAACTTGCGCTCCCTGGGCGGTTCAGCGCAAAAAAGGAGGCGTGCTCCGGCGCAAACCATCTCTTATGCTATTTTGCAGTTTCAAAAAACAATTGCGCTACTAACCAAAAAAAACTAGTCTAAAGTCAGTGGCGCGTTGCGCGTGGTTCATTATGCTATTTTAAGGGCGCATGCTTGACCATAATGTATAGCGTGCACAACGCGCATTGCTTATCTAATCTACACAGATGCAACAGTTATTTTTGCAAATCATAAATTGTTACAATAAAAAAAATAAGATAAGGGAAATTATTAAATCATAAATTGTTACAATAAAAATATTAACACATGAGATAAGGGAAATCATTGTGGTGAGCATTGTGGTGGTAGTTTTTGTTTATTTTGTGTGGCAGCGTTAAACAATTATCATGCAAATAAAGGTTAAAATATTTTCATAAGTTTGTTGTGTGGCTGTATTACGTTTATTTTATCTAAATAATAATTAAAATGTTTTCATAAGAAACCTTCATGTATGTGAACTTGATTTGTAAGTGTACTTTGGGGTTGAACCTTGCTTGCGTTTCTTGCGTCCGATTTCAAAGCCCCCAAACCCTTTCAGCGGTGAGGGTGGACGCAGCGATGTCCTCCTGTGTGCCCGGCGTGCCCGATTTATGCTGGCAAGCTTGGGATCCCCCCGTCTCCTGACATCATTGTAGTGCTTGGCGCAGCTGATGAGACAATTGCGGCTATTTCCTCTCACGCCTGTTTAACCTACGCTGATTTGGGCGGGTTTCTCCCATCCCCATACAAAACAACTTCTCTGTCTTTGACTGCTCTTACAAGAACGTGGGTCTCCTCGGCTGTGAACTGCTCCTGGCGTGCGCCTGTCAAATCCGTCATAATAATAGCAACCCGCCATGGAACTTGCGCCCTTGCGTTTAAAGGGAATGTTGGATAGGGTTCTGATTGGTTCATTTGACGTTACGCCCAAACCACACCTATGAATAATGAACCTACTTCAGACCAACCTCTTATTGATTTGCGCCCGGCGCAAGACTTATTTCTCCCACCTGGAAAATAGCAACAGCGCCCAAGATCCGCCCACAAAGACTTTGCGCTTCGGACTTGCGTTTCAGATCGTTAAAATAGGGCCCAAGAACTTTTTTTGCATACATTTTTTAAACTGTTAAGCGCCGCCGTCCCGAATACGGGAAACCTAAGTTTGCATTAATATTGTTGATGTAAATTTTAATCTATCACTACAAACTATATAAGCCTCCAGAATAGACATTTCAACAGTGTTTTATAAAATAAATTATGTAGGGAGAGTAATTGATTCATTTATGAAGAGAGTGTGCCTCAAAACATTTTTTTTCTGTTAAATGTCACTGTCCCACCAGCAGGATGCCTACATTTACTTCAATGTTTGCATATGAATTCTTATCTAATCATGACAAACTGTATATTGTTTGAAAGCTCCAAGAGTGTAGACTTTGTGGGGTGACGCTTAAAAGGTTAAAGGCTGGTTACTTAAGCTGTCTGGAATTGAAACATCAATGTTGCCTATTACCAAACTATCCATGAAAAGGACATTGTACAAAAAGAGGTAAAGAGTAATGAGTGGATTGCGTTTGTGGCAATCTATATCTGTTGAAGGGTTCCTCTTTGAGGTAAAATAGAGCGGATTGATCGATTACCTCTTTTGCAACTATGGCCTCTAGCAAGAGTGTTCTTACGTCTTGTCTGAAGACAGACTCATAGACACAGACACATAATGCATCTCTCAAGAGTTTCAAGTTTTTTTTGGTTCACATCAGTTTGATGTCCCCGGTGACCAGGAAATGGTGTCAAAGGAGAAGGTCCTCATCAGTGATTTATGGCTTTTATGAGTCCTAACAAACACATTTACCTTCCAACGGATGAGGGAATAGAAGCTGTTTACTCGACTCACTCTGCAATTGGTTGAAAGTGTATCTTTCAAGTGCAACAAACAGTTTAACCTCAATAGCCTATGCTAGAATCTCTAGAGACAGTGCCCGGAAAGACATTTTTTATCTGATAAATATGAGCACCTATTTTAAAAGAGCAACAGAAGGTCCTTCGAAAGGTTTTTGAGGTTCCACACAAGGTACACGGGTAGCACGTTTATAATTTACTGCCATGCAAATAAACCCTAATAGGAGAATAAATTGAACGTTTTAATGGGTTTGCTTTTGATAAGAGAGATAATATTTATAGAGAACAGCACTAGATTGCATGGAGCGGTGGCTTATTTGAAGAAAGATTTGAGCTTTAATTGCATCCTGGAAGTGCATCTGGAAAAGCCTTAGATTTTATGATATTGCACAAACATTTCGGCCCTCGGGACTTTGCTCAGTCATGAGATGAAAGCGAGCTTAAATCTTGTCTAGGCAACTAACAAAATGCTGTTGTGTTGATGGCGACATCAAATGAAAATGATTATGGGGCATTGCCATCTTGCATACCATTGGCTGCAACACAGTCATATGGTAATGCATCTTCATGGAATATGACTTGTGTGAGTCATGAATATTTTGTTTCTAGTAAAGGGAGCATCTGCTCATTTGCACCAAAACTTACGTAAATCTGCCCCACACCATTGCATTCAAAGCATAACCGGACTTAATACAAGTACAGATTTACCAAATTTGACATTATTACATGCAACTTTCTGTTCATTCTGTCTCGACGCCTCTGCTATGTGAGGCTTTGGCAAATGTTGACCTTTGATGCTTGCGCCCCATAGAAGCTCATAGCAGAGAATACAAATCAATGCTTGACCTGCAGATCGTTTCAACCGCAAGGTTCGGAGCCAAGAGAGAAGTACGAGCCGTCGCACTGCAAGTGGCCATAACAGCAAACAGCCAATGGAGAATTAGCACAGGAATCAGAGGTTCTGCTCACTCCAAATATTAGCTCAGCTGTCTGCCATCATCTGCCCACATTCTCACAGGTCCGGAGTTTGAATCACATGCAACGAATTCTGCTGGGATTTACTTGCATTGCTTAAAGCTTTATGCTATAGAAATAATTCTACAATAAGATAAAAAAATAACGATCGCTACGCTAATTATCTCCAACAACAAAGTGGCGGAACAGGTGCGACTGAGCCTCTGAATGGAAGTCAGTCCAAATTCTTTTCCAAGTGCTGTAAGCAAACCAAGCCGCTCATTCCTAGCCAAAATGCAGCAGCGAACAGACAGAGCGGGAAGAGAGGGAGGGCGGGCGAGAGAGCTAGTGAGAAAGAAAGATAGCAAGGGACCAAAGCTGCAGGTTGGGTGAAGGTTCTACTTACATTTGCAGCCATCGTCCCACAAATATCCCGGCAGACATTCGTGGCACTGAGCCCCTGTTGCTCCTTCCTTACATTTACAATATCCTGTGCCATTACAGCGATTAGATTCTGAGCCATAGGTATTACACTTACACTCTGTAGAAACAAGACACACACATACACACAGTGGAGAGACGGGGTCTGCGGTCTTCAGCCTCTCACATCAGCTCATGAAATATGTTGCTTTTTTACAGCGCATTTGGCTTAAAATGGGCCTCTGTTGCCTCCTTCATGCACATTGCTAGTCTACAAAGGACAGATTTATAACCAGCATCACTGAATATTTACCTCACGTCTACCATTTCGAAGAAACAAAATGAGAAGCATCAGCTGGGGAAGGTGAGTGAGGGTGGAAATGGAGACGATGGTATTTACTTCAGGGACATTATGAATGTTTAACTCTTTGGAAAGCCCATAACGCAAAAGCAGTCGATGTTTAACTGCCTTTACCGGACGATTACACTGTGCATATTGAACAGTTTTGTTATTACAGGTTTGGTTCCTCTAATGGTGCTACCAGGGGGCATTCAAAACTTACAATGATATCGTCTATGGAAAACATTTCTACTAATTTCTGCTAATGTTAAGCTATTAGGAGGAAATATACTGTATATATTTATGAGAAACTTGGTATGATAAATGAGATATATGTGTTATGATATTGCCGATCATGATTTTACATTAAAGGGGCCATGGCATGAAAATCTGATTTTTTCCATGTTTAAAGGACAAGTTCGATATTTCACACCCAAAGCCCCGTTTTCAGACCGCTTATGATGAAATAGAACGGTTTTGACTGAAATTTCGACATATGATGCTGGCCCGAGAATTTGCTGGTGTTTGTTTTATCACCTTCCACCTCTACAATGGGTGTATAGGTGCACTGGATCAATCCTTCCTAAAATGCATTAAACTTTCGTTTACAAAGATGTGAAACTTACCGAGTGGTCAGGGGTGTTCACTGATATGCTCACACAAAAATGGCTGCGAAAGATGCTTTCCAACAGATGTTTTAGCATTCGTTGTAAACTTGTGGACCTATTTTTCCAAACGCCTCACACCCGTACATTCTTCCGCTGAGAGCTTGAATAATAAACACTCCAGCCCGGTTGGTGGCGATAATCCGCCTTTGCCAATTGCAAGAATACAAACAACGTTCCCGTTGCGAAGTAATACCGTACCTCACAGCACATCTAATACAAGTAAAGTTGGACAAAAACTAAAACCTGTTGGAAAGCATCTTTTGCAGCGATTTTTGTGTGAGCATCAGTGAACACCCCTGACCACTCGGTGAGTTTCACGTCTTTGTAAATGAAAGTTTAATGCATTTTAGGAAGGATTGTTCCAGTGCACCTATACAGCCAGTATAGAGGTGGGAGGTGATACAAGAAACACCCGAAAATTCTCGGGCCAGCATCATATGTCCAAATTTCAGTCAAAACCATCATAAACAATCTGAAAACAGGGCTTTAAGTGTAAAATACAGAACTTGTCTTTTAAGTGCTATGATTGGTCCCCAGTGCTTCTATCAACCTAGAAAATGCTAAAAAGATCAAGCCAGTAACTTAGTTTTGGTAAAACAAAATGAAAAAATAGGTTGTTGAAATTTGGCTCTCCTTATGATGTCATAAGGAGCTCCTATTATAATAATACAGCACTATCCAACCACAGCACTGCTATTTAGTGCAGAGAGAAAGAGAGAGAAAGAGAAAATAATTGACAGCACAATTGAGTTTCAATTGCAACAAACCACCATTATGGTGATCAGTGTTTGCACTTCATCGCTCATTTGCATTTTAAAGGACACACCCAAAAACGGCACATTTTTGCACACACCTACAAAGTGGCAATGTTAACGTGCTATAATAAATTATTTATATGGTATTTTGAGCTAAAACTTCACATATGTGCTCTGGGGACACAAAAGATTTATTTGACATCTTAAAAAAAGACTTGTGGCATGGCCCCTTTAAGGTGTACTTAAACGTAAATACTGATATGAAAACAGCATTTATTGCTCTTCTGCAAAGTGAAACACTGAGCTATTTGAAGTAATAGCTACGAAGACGTGTAAATGCAGCTCAGTACTTTAAAGAGCATTTTATTTCTAAGTGAAATACATTAATGCTCATTCATTATTAATGCTTTGCTAAAACAAACTATAAACGTGTCCCATGGGTCAATTTTCACATATTTTGACAGGTCTGTGAGCCTCTTCTGACTGCAAATATTGTCGGGTGAGAGTGGAGGTCAGAGTCAGTGACCTGTAACACCTCAAGATATGTGTTCAAGTTTAAAGCAGCTTCCTCTCTCTCTCTCTCTCTCTCTCTCTCTCTCTCTTTCTTTCTCTCTCTCTCTCTCTCTCTCTCTCTCAGAGTGACATATGCAGCACACAGCACCTTTCACTGTGGGTGTTAGTCCTCCCAGACACCTCAGCAGAGAAGTGCTATGGCAGACATCACCTTTGCCTCACAATGACACTTGTGTCTAGCTTTATTTTTGTCTTGTTTTTATTTCTTCCACTCTTTCCATTTCTTTTCTTTATTTACTCTCTATTTCTTGTTTCTTCCTCTCTCTTTCTTTGTATTTTTCTTTTTGTTCAATGTCTATTTTCATCTCAATTCAGTGGTGCTTGCATTTATGCAAGGCATCGCTATTGTTATTTCCCATACTTATTTATTATTTTCTTCTTTCTCTCTGTAGTTGCTCCTCCATAGTTCAGGATTCTCAGCAGAGCTTTCATTTAAATATCCACAAAAAATGTTCTCATCAAATTTTTTTTGGAGAATAAAAATAGACTTAAAAGAGATAATGCACACTATAGCTATAATATTAATAGAAAGAGCATAGCTCACACTCTTAATATAAAGGTTTTTCACAATGCCATTTCTGGCTGAATGGTTCCATAAAGAAAATTATTTTTGGTTCAAAAAAGGTTATTC
Source organism: Misgurnus anguillicaudatus (assembly GCF_027580225.2). NCBI lineage: Eukaryota > Metazoa > Chordata > Actinopteri > Cypriniformes > Cobitidae > Misgurnus > Misgurnus anguillicaudatus. The sequence continues at coordinate 25,953,128 of NC_073361.2, read as the reverse complement.
TGCTGATTATAATGGTTCTTTTAAGAACCCTTGACTGAATGGTTCTTTGAGGAACCAAACGTGGTTCTTGCTCTAAATCAGTGCTTCTCAAATAGTGGGGCGGGACCCCCAGGGGAGGCTCGAAGCGACACCAGGGGGGGCGCGCGAGACCCTGGGGAAAAATACTTTTTCAGGAAGTGATTTTTTTGCACTGTCACTTAAAGACATTACACCCTAATCACGCTGATAAGCCGCTTGAGTTTTTATTATCATTTATTGATCATATTTAATTTAATTTTTCAGTATCAAATGGTCAAAAAATATTATACTTTAAATAAGAATTTATTTATTTTTTAAGGCAAATTGATGCATTTTAAGTCTTTTCTGTTACAGACTAAAAAACAATGTTAATAAAGTTATTCTTTGCTGTAAGTTGATCGATATTTCTTTTTTTAGTATTATTTTTTCTTGTTTTCTTTAATGTTAATAAGGATACAATGTTTTGCAGATGTGTCATTTTATAGATAAATTATACTATTTACAGTCGTGGCGGATAGTTGGGGGGGCGCGAAATGTTTACTTCTTCCTAGGGGGGGCATGACAGAAAATAATTGAGAAGCACTGCTCTAAATGAACCTTTTAAGCACCTTTATTTTTAAGAGTGCAGATAATGTAGTCTAAATAATTGTAATGTGAACATTTCTATTGACTACAGACCTTGGTCTTGGATAAACTGAAAGTTATCTCTTGAAACTTTATAGGAAACACATACTGTAAGTCTATATTTCTCAGCATAAAAAGCCAGATAATTATACCACATAATCTACTCTATATAATGTATATTTGAAGAGTTTGGTTACAAAACGCAATAAATCCAGTTTGAACAATTTGGGTAAAAATATGTTTTCTATACCAAGAAAGTGACGAGATGAAAATCACTATTTTCTGTTACAAACGTTCACATAACATCTTTAGGTTATAATAACATAAAAAATTCAAATCCATAATTTGATTTTCAAATATTTATTATAAAAACGGATTATTTTTTTCAAAATGCTATGAATCTTTTGAATCAATATATAAATGTGCATTCATCTTTGCCATGTTATATTCATTTAGTTGACTAGTGGTATCCACTAACTAAAAAAATAAACATTAATGGCTTTAATCAAAACACTTACTTTGTCATATTAAGAACACTGTCATTGCTGCTGTCATCCTTGGGACGTCGTCTCTGAACTTTTTTGACAGCGATCAGCTGTAAAATGTTTTGGTCCTGCTCGATTTTTGTTGAATAAAATAATGGAAAGTTTTTCATAAGATCCTCTGGGGTCAGTGTGTTAGCATGGCAGAAGCTTGATGCTGTCGTGTGAGAACAAGCAACAGCCGGCATTTTTCCTTCATTCGAGTGCCTCTCACGTAAATTATTCAATTTTGATGGTTACATTTCTTCCCCACCACAGAAAACCACCACAGGTTTATTAATGTCTTCAAATTATTATTTTGTTTTTGTTTGTTTGTTGATCATGAAGTACAAAGTAGATGAGGAAAACTAGGATTACGTGTGTATTCAAATCACCGCCCTTAATGTTTACAGTGTGTGGAATGATGTGCTGTGATTGGTTGAGCGGATTTATTGCATTCTGCAGGGAAGGAGGACTGGCGTTTATCGCGTTTTGGAAAAAAAGATAACAGAATAACACGGCGGATGTTGCATAAAATGTAGAATTTACTTTTTAATACTGACCTGATACAATACTTAAAAAAAGGCATTTATCGCGATTTGGAACCAAACTCTTCATTTATTTATTTTCTATAGTTTCTTTATTTCATTAATCACTCTAAAAATAACTGCTTTGAAACAATGCAAGCACATAAAAAAGCACTATATAAATACATTTGACTTGACTAAGCGTTATGCATTTAATCCCAACTGAGATTTTACAGTTCTCATCTTTCCTCTTGACACTTCACTTGATAAAACAAGATTTTGTGCTTGTGGATCTATGCACAGTCAAAGACTAGAAGGATCAATGCGGTACTGCTGACGCACAAAGGCATGCGTGTTGAGACTCGTGTGACGGCAGTGGGATGGACAAACACAGAAAATGGGCTTAATGGATGGAAGATGATAGAATGAAAGGCCAGATGGCAGATTTGGGGAGTGTGAGATGTGCGATAAGCCATGTTTGTGAATGGGAGTTCTAGAGGACTGACCTATGCAAACATTCTCATCGTCCAGCTTTGCTGAGGCATTGCGGTAGTATCCAAGCTTGCACAGCTGACAGTGCTGCCCCCTAGTGTTGTGCTTACAGCTCACGCAAATGACGGTGTTTAGCACCTCGATGTAACTGCAGCGATTGGAGTGACTGAAGCATTCGCAGTCTTGCAAAAAGGGGAGAGAGATGGTGCTGTGTTTAGGGTAAGTGTGTGCAAATCGCGGCGGCATTGCAGAAGAGGGGCACCATGGCATGCAAGGTTTGGATGATCTGAAAGAGCAGAAGGGTGACGGGCACTGCTATGGATGCAGCCGGCAGTGTTAGATGTTAGATCACCTTGAGATGAATGGAGAAGCGGTGTTGTTATTAGAGATTTCGCCTCGAGCACACCACAGTGATGGAAGAGAAAATAACAACAGAAATGTTACATGAAAACGACGGGGTACAAATAAAAACACGAGCGGATATAATTTTCAACCTCGGCGGAATGCAGACGCACACGCGGTTTGAAATTTACATCCGCTGCATTTATATTCTATTGCTCATGGAGAGTCGTCTCATATAAATGATGGAAAAGTGCATTGGAGGAGCTGGAACTTTGAAACGCAGGAATAAAACAATGCCTTCTATTTTCTATTCCCCCCAAAATAACAAAAGCTCACAGGTCGGAAATGGGTACACAAACTGTATCCTCTCCACAGAACTACTGCCGTTAAAATGAAAGACAAAGCATTTTTTCAGTATTGATTCTGTCAGCTCTAAAATGAGAAATAGCACAACCAAATCAGAAATAACTTCCCATCTTTTTCCCCATAGTCTCCAAAAAACGGAAAAAACAAAACAAACTGCATTTATCCGGGACCCACAGGAGTCTGTCCTAGTTTCAAACTGAAGTTAAATCTCGGAAGCTACTCCTGGAATAACAATTATAAGCTGATACCTAAATACCAGAAACACTTGGTCAACCAGCTGACCAGTGCGCACAACAAATCTTCAACTGCTGTGGCCTCCGCGTGTCACGGACATGCGGTTGAGCTTGTAAAACCCCAAGTCTTTTCCTTGAGTTGATGCTAGGGCTATCAGGAGAAATGAAGGATTCTCATTATCAAGATCTGGATTGAGGTCAGGCCTCCTCAACATCCATTTCCTCTATCCCGCGAGTGGAGAAGTGAGACAGACATATCTCCTGTAAAGCGATCTCTAAAGCTGCCTGGATGTGTCAATCATTCTGTCAGGAAAATGTTTTAGAGGGCCTGATAAAACAAAAAACGCGACGCAGCTTCTCGTCTGCAGGCCACTGAGGAATTATATCAGATTCCGTGTTCTCATCTGAACGTGGATCTGGAAGATTGACTGTATACAAGCCATTAATCCAACAGAGAGTGAATATGATGCTTCCCCTCTGATTCATCAAGTTGAATCTTTGTCTCAGTGATTTCAAAAACTTGCGTCCCTAGCATGTCAGTAAACAAGACAGAGCTTACAAAGAAATTTGGGTATAGGCTATAATCATAAAACAATGAAGAGAAAAAGACACAAAATGGGTAAGGAATATTTAGGGTATTAGTTAAAGGAATTTAAGTACAAGGTTCACTCTGGATTTATTCAGGGTTGTGTAGGTACGACATACACTGATACAGATTAATGAGAGGATATGAATGACAATCCTCCTACCTCGCTTACTGTTTGCAACTTGTACAGTAGGAACGGTTGACAAAGCAACTTGAGGAGCTACTAGACAAAATAAAGACAGAAATAAACAGAAAAGAAAATAGATCAAATAAAACATAACTATGAAATCAAACAGAAATGATAAATAAAAATATAAACATTAATGTTTCCTAAATAGAGATGCAGTTTTAATCCTATTTCTGTGCCACAAATATATTTTTTAAATATCCTGGTACACAAAACACAGATACATGGTGTACTTCTTATCCCTGCAAGTATTGTTGTTTGGAAGTTGATTGCTGGCAGAAACTGCACAGCTGGCATTCGTGTAGTTGAGTTTTCTAGTGCCTTATAAGGTGGGATAGGCTAGGAATTTTTTGCTCATTTTTCCGTGGCATTCTCACGGATCTCTGCATTTTTTTTGTGGCCCTAGCATGGACTTTTTTTTGTGGCATTCTCACAGATCTCTGCATTTTTTCGTGGCCCTACCACGGACTTTCTTTTCCGTGGCATTCTCACGGATCTCCGCATTTTTTCATGGCCCTACCATGGACTTTCTTTTCCGTGGCATTCTCTCGAATCGGTTAGTTTTTTCCTATTTTCTTACCATTGTCACTTCGGTTTAGGGTTAGATTTACATAAAATGACATCCTTACCCAAACCCAACCCTAACGCCAGGCGACAATTGTTTAAAGTTTAGAAAATATAAAAGAATAAATCCAAAAAAAAATAATATAAACCAATACTTAAAGTGACATTCTAACGCAAACACCAAATCTAATCCTAAACCGAAGCGACAATGGTTTGAAAGTAGGAAAAAGCAGTCGAATAACCAATCCGTGAGAAGTCCGTGGTAGGGGAACGGAAAAATGCGGTGATCCGTGAGAATGCCACAGAAAATGAGCAAAAAATTTTGTGACTATCGGAACTTTGTGAGATCATGTTGCCTTTATCCCTATACACGCTCAGAAAAATTGTCCCTAGCTGTTACTCGGGCAGTACTCTTTGAAAAAGTACACCTTTGCATCTAAAGACTTCATATTAGTAGGTCAGAGGTACACACTGGTACCTTGGGTACATATTAGGACCTTTTTAAAGGGCACTGCCCCAGTGACAACCTGGGACCATTTTTTGACCATTTTTTTCCTGTCCAACAAGGGCAATACCAAAATTATCTGTTTATCATGCAGTCACAAAATGGCAAAAAAGGACCATGTCCTTCGACCCATGACCATACAGCAAACCCTGTACCCTATTTATTCAGATTTACTTTTTCTATGATGTTTCTCTGTGGACATTTATGCAACTGATTAAGGGGCGGTTCACAATTCGCATCTAAAACCGCGCGGAAAACTGGACCGTCGGTTGGTTCTTGTCACTTGACCTGCGGTGCACTTGCAACATTCTGAAAAGTTTAAATTTTTTTAACTTGACCACGTCGCTTCCATTATGAGCGCGCATACCGCGAGCCTACATTTGAAATAACGCACTTGAGCGCGCAAAAGACGCAAAATGTGAATCGCCCCTTACTGGATATTTTCTTGAATATGTCTACTGTAGATAAAACAGATATGAAAAGTTTTCGGTTCTAGCCAGGACAGGATTGAGAGGGCCTAAAACAGGGGTGGGGAATCCTGGTCCTGGAGGGCCACTGTCCTGCAGAGTTTAGTTCCAACCCAAATCAAATAAAAGTCTTCAGGATTATTTGGAAATAAAATGCAGGTGTGTTTGATTAGGGTTGAAACTAAATCTGCAGAACAGTGGCCCTCCAGGACTCACCCCTGACCTAAATAAAGCACTGCCCAAATTAATTATTCAGTCCAATTTTTAAGAAGAGCTAGTGAATATAAAGAAGATTGTCAATCTGGAATGGCTGAATCTTCAGCATCCTATGAAATTTTGAGAGTCAGATAAAAGGAAATTGTATCCAAGTTGAAAAATGACCCTACCTTGATTTCGGTTAGCGACACCTAGGGATGATATGTTCTGCCGAACTGCATGCAAGCAGGAGAAATCAGGAGTTAATTGAATGCACTGGCTATGAGATGCACTAGGACGGGTCCAGGTCGGACTTATGTACACATAAACAGCTACACACATCTCCAGATGGGTCATTCATAAAAGTGAGCCGATAGGCTCGATGAGAACAACAAGCAGACCAATCACTCCAGAGATCTTCTCCAGAGATTGTATGTAATTGAGCTGTGTGTTGTGGTGGCGTACGCTGTATTACATGGGAATGACAGCTGACAGATATGAAGAGAAATTGTGTCAGACTGTTGGAAGTAAGTGTGGTGCAGCTTTTTTCTTATACACACGTGTACATATGTATAATCGTGTTTGGTTTATTAAAGTGATAATTGAGACTAAAAGTTCTAAAAGTATGTGAAATTAGAAGTTGAAATGAACTGATGGAAAATCCTCATAATTACATACAATGCATTATTTCCTCGGAAAGCGGAAATATTACGGCTGGGAATGGAGAGGTCTCAGAGGCAGCACTAAAGCGAGAGGACCAAACCAAACGCTCCTTCCGTCTGACGCAAACATGGTTGAGTCCCTTACGTGCTGCTTCGTGGTTGACCTCGGTGTGTGGGCACGGGAAACATAGACAGGGTGCAGGAATTCCAGTGAGGACACGTCCGTGAATTTGATAAGACAATCGTTTGGTTCACCAGGGACATAGTATGGTGTTTTGCATGCACACGCAGAAGGAAACCCATCCTGAATACCCAGTATGAAATGTCCAATCACATTGGGAGAAATGACTTTTCCATGTGATTTGCGGAATTCCATAAACGTAACTATGACTTTTCAGTTCAAGCTCCAGTAATATTTTATGACAGAAATTAAAGATGGAAAACAAATGATTTTTTCTTGGAAGATAAATAAGATAAAGAGTTGAGGATGTGTCAACATTATAAAGTGTAAAGTGTTTCTCTTATTTATAGATTAGTATTTCTAATAAAATAACATTGGTTTATCAGCATTACTTTAATCAATTTAAAAATATTATTTTTACAAAAGTAACAGCGTGAACAATTGCATTGGTATTGAAGGGATAGTTCACCCAAAAATGAAAATTATGTCATCATTTTCTCATCCTCATGTTGTTCGTGTTTTTCTGATGAACACAAAAGAAGATATTTTGATAGATGATGGTAAGCACACAGCTGATTATAACCATTAACTTTCATAGTAGGAAAACAAATACGATGGAATTCAGTGGGTACCATCAACTGTGTGTGCTTACCATCATTTATCAAAATATCTTCTTTATCATATACTTCCATAAAATTTGTTTTCCTACCATGGAAGTTAAAGGTTACAATCAGCTGTGTGCTTACAATCATTTATCAAAATATCTTTTTTGTATTTATCAGAAAAAAATACATACAGATTTAGAACAACATGAGGAAGAGAAAACGATGACAGAATTTTCATTTTTGGGCGAACTATCCCTTTAACTAGCCTTAATAAATGCTGATAAACTATATTGCTACTGTAATTCATGTTAGCTAATGCATTCACTAATGTTAAGAAATACTACCTTATTGTAAAATGTTAATCGATTTGATTTCCAAAATCAATCAAACTAATCTAATAACAGTGTTGGGGGTAACGCATTACAAGTAACGTGCATTACGTAATAATATTACTTTTCTGAAGTAACCAGTAAAGAAACGCATTACTTTTAATAGATATTTGAGTTACTTTTTCAAAAAAGTAATGCAAGTTACTTTTCAGTTTAATTATTTTGTTAACTCGTCAATGGCGGGGAAAGAGTTAAACTGAACATAGTCACATAAAAATATGCACTTTGCGTACACACCTGTGTGGGATTTTTGCTCGGCATTTTTGTGATAAAATATATGAAATTTGCAGAACTTTTCGGTCATAAAAACACCTGCAAGGCCTTAAAGAGATCAACCCTCAGCCAAGAAAAAGTAACGCAAAAGTAACTAAAAAGTAACATAAGAATTACTTTCCATAAAATGTAACAAAGTAACGCAATTAGTTACTTTTTGGGGGAGTAACTTACTATTGTAATGCATTACTTTTAAAAGTAACTTTCCCCAACACTGTCTAACAATAGGAGAAACACTCTTTGTTTTCACAGTCCTTGCTTTTACTGAAGTTATCTTTTTGTTTTTTTATAGTCTTGTGAGACACAGAGAGTGGACACACAGCAAACGCTGGAGTCATTATTAGTTTGGAAGAGATTTGCCCACAGAATAACAGAGAAATCCAGCTGTCCCTTCTTGTTTCATTTCATGACACTAACACGCATGAACGCCAGCGTCAAGCTTCCTGGACCACAGCGAGAGCTTTATTACTGATGTAAAATGTGTTATCTATTAGCAAGCGATTAGACCCAATGCTGGTTGCATCTGCTCTTCATTAATGTTTTTGTTAGTGAACATTCTGATCAAAATTACATCGATGAGAAGTGACAGATTTTAATCAATGCTACGCCATCCTGCGCAGCCAAAATCTCATCTTAAAATATTAATTTGGCAGTAATGCCTGCATTAGGCAATTCTGGCAGGCTTAATAAACTTGAAATAGAATTGGGAAAAGTTAATAAAGAATTCAATTAGCCTCAAGCAACTCCGAGGAAACTGCAGTGTTTTCCTTTTCAAGGATGGACATAACATTAGTCTTTTTTATAAGCTTGCTCTATAGCTTCGTGAAGGTGGAGAGCACCTGTAATTGTTACAGTAATAGTCAGAGGACATTTTTATGGATTCATCTCTGTTTAAAATAAAAAACTGTGACCCTGGCTGTATTGCGAGTGTCTCCTCTTTGTGTCCTTCTAGATGGAGGTGTGTAAATTCACCATGGGGGACAGTAAATGGATGTTCATGGTACAGTAGCATGTGGGAGGGTGGTTTGACATCGCTTGAGCTCATGCAAACATAGTGACAGAGGCCATGCATTACAGCCAAACACACAGCATCTATTGAAGGGTGAGCGGAAAAGATGGTCCACTTGGTTTGACCTTCATTTCTGATTAAATGTGCAATTTTAGTACTGTATTTCTGAACTGGCAACAGTAAACCACAATTTACAAATCTGTATATATCAGACTTAATGAATTATTAATTTAAATATTGAAGATGTATGTGATATAGATTACAGTGTGCTATCAAAAAAAGGAAAGGTGTATATTAGTCCTGGACCCAGGAGAAGTGAGGCATGTGAATAAATATTTAGGGCTCTACATGCATTCTGACTTGTTCAATATCTCTGTGGCTCCACTTTTCCTATTCAGCCTTCCTGCTCCTGTAACTTTATCTCTCTGCTGGCTTACAAGGCCTCTGGCAGGGCCAGATAATACCAGATATAGCCGCATTTCTCATATTAAAATGATCTTTTTCTCTTTCTACTTTTGGAGAGGTCCTGAACTTCAATAAGGCCCAGTGACATTTATTTATCAAAGAAAAACAATTGTGTCTTTTATGCATGCAAAGCATCTATCTTTGAAATTTGAATTAGTTCACCCAACTAGCCAAAAGCAATATTGCCAGTTTTAAGGACTCTATTATAATTAGTTCACGAAGGAAATAACGTATGGTTACTTTATTTATATTTGGTGGAGTCACTGAAAATCAGAAATGGAAGTTTAACCAGAAGTAGACCAGTGGAGAAGTGAGAAGCAAAGCTGTGCATCTGTTGCTTAAGAGCTATGAGTTCATTTACTTACTAACTGGACCAACGCTATTTTGCAGACCTGGAAAAGAAACGAGAGAAGAGATTTTCAGTCAACTCCTTGCAAAAAATTCAATACTGAAAAATAATAACAATGACTACTCAGAGCAATATAAAGCCATTAAAGCGATACTCCAGACAAATATCAAAATTACCCCATGATTTCCTTACCCTCAAGCCATCCGAGATACATTTATCCATTATCTTTTATTTCTGGAGTTATTTTAGTAAATGTCCTTGCTCTTTCAAGCTAGAAACCATGGTAGAAAAACAGGGATCATGAACAACTTTTGACTTTGAAGCCCAACAAAGTATATCTATCCTTCACAGAAGTAATCCATGCGGCTAATAAAGGTCTTCTGCGATTAAAAAATTACATATTTTACACTATATAACTAGCTTCTGGTAACGGCACCATGGCTGCGTCCGGAACCGCCTACTTCCATACTATATAGTAGGTGAAAAGCAGTAGGTGAGGTGAGTAGTATGTCCGAATTCATAGTATTCCAAAAACACTATGCGAAAGGTACCTGGATGACCTACTACTTCCAGCAAGGTCCCGCAGTGTTGGGATGGCCACTTTACTATCCCATAAGCCCCCAGGAGAGGAGCTATCCAACGAAGAAGACGACATAGGGGCATTGTTTTATTTAAAAATGTCCAAAAGTGGTAACAGCTTTATTCAAATGCAAATACATATATTTAACAGCTGTTCCGTGTGGTTAAATTGTGGTAGTTTGACATAATTCCAGTTAACGACTAATTTGTTGTTATGACGACGTATGTCACGTGATATTTCAACATGGCTAATGTAGTACGTCCAAATTCTTTCATACTATCCATATTCATACTAAATAGAACTTACTGTTTAAACGGTCGATGAGTAGGTACTTCATCTAATTCAGTACCTACTGTCACAGTATTCGATTTCGGACGCAGCCCATCTTGGACTCACGCAATTTACGAGAGTCACTGCGTAACGTACCCTTGGCAACGAATGCTCACTCTGATAAAACTCTCTCGTGAATTGCATGAGTCCAAGATGGC